>NC_081528.1:37548134-37733134 GCF_030273125.1 Centropristis striata | reverse complement strand
AACTCTATATAAAAGTTACACTCTCCCCCAGATCGGCTCTGAGGTATCAACATTTGGCACAGAATAATTAATGAATCTGTACTCTTTTGTATGAATATAATATGGTCGGTATCAGTGGTGGAATGTAACTAAGTACATTTACTCAAGTACTGTACTTAAGTACAATTTTAATGTACTTGTACTTTACTTGAGTATTTCCATTTTATGTAACTTTATACTTCTACTTCACTACATTTTAAGGCAAATATTGTACTTTTTACTCCACTACATTTAGCTGACAGCTTTAGTTACTTTTCAGGTGGAGATTTAACATAAAAACATGATCAGTTTAAGATGATTAGATATTGTTTTAAATTAAACCTCATAACAGTATATTAAGTAGTTTTTCTCTCATTACAAATTAAAACGCTGCTTACATAAATGCAATGATACAAATAATCCAATAATATATTTAGAATATAAAACAATCTGAGTGGGTCCATTCTGCGTAGCATGTACTTTTACTTTCGATACTTTAAGTACATTTTGATGCAGATACCTTTGTACTTTTACTTCAGTAAGTTTTGAATGCAGGACTTTTACTTGTAGTGAAGTAATTTCACAGTGTAGTATTAGTACTTTTACTTAAGTAAGGGATCTGAATACATTTTCCATCACTGGTCGGTATCCTGCAAAGTACCTATTTCGGTTCCCAACCGTTCCAAGAAGACCCGTCCAGGACATCTAATGTGAAGTACAGTAGCCCAAATAATCAAAAGCCTTTTTTTACATAATATGTGTCTGCTAAAGAGCAGTAACGAGCTCCGCCGTCATTTGGCCTGAGGACATTCATACAGATATGACTCATGTGGGAGTCATGTTTCTGATGATGGTCGCACAAATAACGTACGTCACATATTTCAGTTTTTGACTTGGTCCCCCCATTACGCCTCTGGATGTAAAAAATAAAAATTAAAAAATAAAAAGTGAAGGAGAAACGGTACAGGGGAGTAATTATTGTGGTTTGAAACAGCTAAAAGGGGCTAATGATACAGGCTGCACACACACACACACACACACACACACACACACACACACATTCTTGTACTTCTATCTTTGTGAGGACCCTCATTGTAACAGTGAATTCCCTTGCAAGGTTATAATAGTTTTAGGTTATACTAATTTTCATTAGTTTTAGTTTTAATTTTGAGTTTTTGTTTTAAAATTCAGTTAGTTTTAATTAGTTTTTAGAGTGAGTTTGCTAGTTTTAGATTAGTATTTATTTTGGTAACACTTTACAATAACCATCATTTATAAATGGTAAACAGATAGTTAATTAATGTTTAATCATCATTTATAAACCGTTTATAGGCCATTTAGAATGGTAAATACATAATGTATTACTGTTTAACTAATTAAATAATTTATAAATGGCTAATAGATGGTATATTAATGTAAGTTTATAATTAATTTACCATTAACAAACAATTAAATTATAATTAATAGTTTATTAATAGTTTTAGTTTCACTCATTACATTTTTAACACCATATTTAGTATGTTAATGATTTTTAAATGATTCATATACCTTTAAGAAATTGGTTGAAACCATTTAAAGATTAAATATGTGTATAGCACTTTGTAAATGGTTAATAATTGGTTTATAAACCATCTACAAACATTACTTAGATGGTTATTGAAAAGTGTTACCTTTATTTTTTTGAAAAGCTTCAGTTTTAGTTTAGTTTTTATTTGTTTTAGTGTTAGTTGTAGTTTTTTGTAATGGGGTATTTGTTGGGTGGGAGATTAAAAGAGGTCACAGTAAATGTTGCCTTTATTTCCTTTGTCTTATCCATCTGTATTATGTATGAAAAAAGTTGACAAAGATGAAAACGAAGGACATTTCCACTATAATTTTAGTTTGTTTTAGTTTTTAACCACACAATACAGTTTCAGTTAATTATCATTATCATGTGACCTTTAACCCTTAAAACAAAGTCTGAAATCTCAAAAAAGCCTTTAAAGAAGTGAGGACCAGCCGAAATGTCCTCACTTTGCAAAAATGTCCTCAATCTGTTGGTTAAAAACGTGTTCCGGTCCTCACTATGTAGGAAGAACAAGAACACACACACACACACACACACACACACACACTTAAGCCTGATGTTGTTGAGGTGTAATCAAACTGGAAACCCCTGAAACAAATCAAATTTTAAGGTTAATAAAAAAACAAATTATGATTTAGCAAATGTACTATTTCACATAATACACGTGAACAGTAGAGAAATCGCCATGGCAACATGGTGGTGACGCACGTTTTACTAATGAGCAGACAAAAGTTAAGGATTTAAAAAAAGACAGTGGACAGACGTCACAATGCAGTGTGTACTTTAGATAAAGGGGTTATAGCAGGTCGTAGTGTCTGGTAGTGAAATATATCAAATATCATCATTTTTAAACAGAAGGTTATTGTGTTTTTATTTAATTTATACTTGTGTCGTTATTTTCATTTGAAGGAAGTGTTCTCTTTTCATAACATAAGAGAGGCCAGACTAAATATCCCTTTTTATTTTATTTATTTATTTAGTATTATTATTATTTGTTTGGTTTTATGTGTATGTATATGCATGTGTGTATGTATGTATACATGTGGATGTGTGTGTGTGTGTATGTATATATATGTATATTTTTATTTTTTTATTGTTTATTTGGCTACTGTTCACCCCTCCTGTTTTTCTTTGAGGGGGAGAGAGTTGTATTTTCTCATTATCATTACTATTTGTTGTTTTTTTGCTTATTTTTTGCTTATTTTTTGCGAATGTAACTCTCTGGTTCGGGGGCAGGGGGTGTTGTTCTAAAAGGGGGAAAAATGGGTGAATTGTACCTTTTCTTTTTTTATAGACATGTATTTATTGAGTTTTAATTGTACCTTTTCTGATTGAATATGTATTATGTCCTGACTGCCCAATAAAGATTACAGAAGCCCTGAACCACAAGTGAAGAAATTTTTTTTTGAGATGTTTTCTTGTTATTTCGAGATCATATCTCGTTATTTCAAGATAATATGTCATTATTTCGAGATAATACACATATGTAAAAAAAAAATAAGAATTAAAAAAAAAAAAATCTTCCAAAAATTTTTTTTTCTTCAGATATTATCTCATTATTATTATTATTTTTTTTAATTATTATTTTTTTTACATAGGTGTGTTATCTCGAAATAACGAGATATTATCTTGTAATTACGAGATATTATCTCGTAATTACAAGATAATATCTGAAGAAAATAAAAATTTTGGAAGATTTTTTTTTTTTTAATTCTTTTTTTTTTTTTTACATATGTGTATTATCTCGAAATAATGACATATTATCTTGAAATAAGGAGATATGATCTCGAAATAACAAGATAACATCTCAAAAAAAAATTTCTTCACTTGCGGTTCAGGGCTTCCGTAAAAGATATATATGAAAAAAAAAAAAAAAAAAAAAAGAGAGGCCAGACTCCTTTCCGATTAGTTAGTTTCTTATTCTGGTCTTTAAGAAGTGAGCCTCTATTGTTTATCCATTCCCACCTTGCAGCTGACCTTTAATTCTAATTCTAAACTACCCGTCTGAACTTGTGAACCTCTAATAAGATGAGATTACATCTCAGCATGTATAAATAAACTGAGAGCATACCACGGGTTGCATACGCTCTTACTCATCCAAACACAAATCCTTTTTTGCTCTGTTTGTATTATTTCTTACTGATATACGCTCTTCTTTGACCTTATTTCTATCCACAGACTCAGATGTTGGCATGACAACTGTGAATCGCTGCCTGGATGCCGCCAAGGCTTGCAATGTGGACGACTTGTGCCAGAAGCTCCGCACAGAATATGTTTCAGCGTGTATCAAACCCACTGCCAAGTCGGGGCTGTGCAACCGGCCTAAATGCAACAAGGCTCTGCGCAGGTTCTTTGATCGCGTCCCCGCCGACTACACTCATGAACTGCTCTTCTGCCCCTGTACGGACACGGCCTGTGCAGAGCGGCGGAGACAGACCATTGTTCCCAGTTGCTCTTACGAAAGCACGGAGAAACCCAACTGCATCACACAGATGAGGACCTGCAACAACGACTATGTGTGCAGGTGAGAATGATAGATAAGTTACAGATGTTTGCACTGGCTGACGAGACAAAGAGATAGAAGATATTCATTTTGGACTGAAAAACAGCTTTCAGAATCTGTAAACCAAACTGTCTTATTATGAACTATTTTCACAATGAAGTCTTATAGTTGGGATTTGTCTTAGAAACATTAATATAATATAATAAGCTCTGTAATTTGATATGTATGTTCATTATTTGTAACATAGATAGATAGATGTGTAGATAGATAGTGTAAGTGAAAAAGTTTCTGCTCCACGTGCATACATGTGGCTTTATTTTTTTAAATCAAGGTTTTTGGCTTGGGTTTGATTACGGACATAATTATTATGTATCCTGCAAAAACAGTACATCATACATATATGTGTACTCTAATAATTTGATATTATTTAATTACACAAACAAAGCATCGGATCAATTCCTTTCAATCACATAAAACAAACAAACTAAAATGCAAAACGTCATATTTACCACACAGACCTACTTACAAAATAAATATTGTCCATGATTAGACAGATAGATAGATAGATAGATAGATAGATAGATAGATTTTTATTACATTACATTTACAGTATTTAATTGTTACTAAAACTGAATTAACCCATTTATCATTTTATGGTCTTTTACTGTCATGGTTTAATAGTTTTTCACCGTAAAATCTACAGACATTTTTTACAGTGTAACACATACTGTATTAGAGTTTTGATCTCATATGGATTCGATAATTTATTGCTGCAATATGATCATAATCCCCAGTTTTGTTTTGCTTAATGAACTATAAACGCTTTTCTTAACGTGTCCCCAATCAGCAAAGCCAATGTTTCACCATTCCCAGTTTTTATCCAAGTACTCCTTGGATATACGTTTTAAATATACTCACCATACATATTTGGGCCAGTCCTGTTAAGTATTATGGTTCTTAGAAACCAGATAAACAGCCATTCAATCAACCAAATGGCCTGCTGTTTTACCCTAAAGCTTTCTACCACCGTTGGTTAGAACACCCCAGAGAGCCTGTTGGAATAACACATTAAATATTTAGCACAGATAAAGAGCCAGATGGATCAGAGTTATCGCTCATTGCTATCTCTGGTCATGGCCATTATTTTTCACAGCCCCATTACACTCAAAGGGCTTTACTAATGATCCCAGGTCTGGGGGATGAAATATATTACTCTTTCTATCACTTTCACATTACAGTCCAATGCTTTCAGTCTCCACCACGTCCAACAATATTTCTTTATGTCAGTGGGGCAATCTCTTAATTAAATGAAAGTTAGAGAAGAAAGAATGTATTAAAAAGAACCAGCAAAGTTTTTGTTGTTTTTTAACATAAACAATATAGGGAGCTATCATGTTGTCTAACTCAGCTATTCTCAACCTTGGGGTCGGGACCCCAATTGGGGTCGCGAGATGATTTCTGGGGGTCTCCAAATCATTTTGGAAGTCAGCTCTGTCTCCACTGTGTTAAAGTGTTCATGTGTTCATGTGTTTTAGTCTTTTTGGCCATTTCATGTCTTTTTTTTTTGGTCATTTTGTGTGTTTTTTGTCATTATGTGTCTTTTTTTGTCACTTAGTGTCTTTTTTTGGTAATTTTGTGTCTTTTTTGGTCATTTTGTGGTCAATTTGTGTATTTTTTGGTCATTTTGTGTTTGTTTTTTTGTCATTTTGTGTCTTTTTTGTCATTTAGTGTCTTTTTTTGGTCATTTTGTGTCTTTTTTTGATCATTTTGTGGTCAATTTGTGTCTTTTTTGGTCATTTTGTTTCCTTTTTTTGGTCATTTTGTGTCTTTTTTTTAGTCATTTTGTGTCTTTTTTGGTAATTTTGTTTCTATTTTTGGTAATTTTGTGTCTCTTTGGTTATTTTGTGTCTTTTCTGGTCATTTTATGTCTTGTTTGGTCATGTTGTGTCTTTTTTGGTCATGTTGTGGTCAATTTGTGTATTTTTTGGTCATTTTGTTTCCTTTTTTGGGTCATTTTGTGTCTTTTTTTAATCATTTTGTGTCTTTTTTTGGGTAATTATGTTTCTTTTTTTAGTAATTTTGTGTCTTTTCTGGTCAATTTGTGTCTTTTTTGGTCATTTTGTTTCCTTTTTTGGATCCTTTTGTTTCTTTTTTGAACCTGACCTGAACTGTGTATGATTCTGTCAGTGAGCGGGGGTCGCAGACAACATGCATGTTAAATTGGGGGTCGCGACTCAAAAAGGTTGGGAACTACTGTTCTAACTAATGCCTGTTGCTTCTCTAGGTCTCGTCTGGCACAGTTCCAATATGATTGCGAACCCTCCAAAACGTCCGCCAATGGCTGCAAGCAGGGCAACCATGGCGCCTGCCTCCTGGCCTACACAGGCCTCATAGGTAGGAACATGCACACCTGAAAGATAACACAGAGAGGAAACCCAGAAAGGAAAGGGAAACAATAAATAAAATATAGAGGTGGAGGAGGAAAGAGATCTGAGGGGAAATACTGTATGTGCCATATGCTGTTAAGAGAAGGAAAGAGAAAAATGCGCAGCAACAAACAGGCAGAATGAGTGAAAGCTAGCTAGAGGGGAAATAAATAAATACCAAACAGGTTAAGAGTGAGTGGGAGACTGAGATGAAACTTATAATTCGAAACGCAAAGACAAAAGTTCAATGTGGTTTTAGATACAGAAGCATAAAAATCTCTCATTATAGGAGAAACAGAGGCTCTTTACACAATGCAAGGGTTTTTTTTTGTTTTATAACAGTCTGTCAAAGGAAAAAAGAACAGCCACTTCTTTTCCTCACACGGCGGAGAGAGGCGCTAACCTAATGCATTTCAAGAAGCTCAAATGGTGCCCCTCAGCACAAACACACACTTGGCATTTTCATTCCTGTCTTGTATTTATTAAAGCACTTGAAGTCGTACCTCCACTATGTTGAAGGCAAAAAACAGCTACAGAAAAAGAAATCTCAATGCGAGAGACTTCCATGACCTGAAAAAGAGAAAATTGGGGTATTCATCAGCAGCAACTCTCTATTATATTATCAAGTCTGTGCAGAGCCAGTCCAAGCAGAACTACTAGAATATTATCAGCCTGTGCTGCAGGTCAGCATATAGGAAACGCAGCGTCCATTAATGTTTCAGATAATAACACTCTATGAATACAGTGTAACAACTCAGAGGAGGATGAATATTTAATGGTGATTGAGGCCTGGTGCTGTCTCTCTGCAGGAAGCACAATAACTCCCAACTACGTGGATAACTCCACGTCCAGCGTGGCTCCGTGGTGCTCCTGCTCCGCCAGCGGCAGTCGGAGAGAAGACTGTGAGAACTTCCTGGGTTTCTTCACCGACAACATCTGCCTCCGTGAGTCTCACTCAATGCACAATGTGTAGTGTCTGGTCAATTGCACTAAGTTAGTGGGTGAGCTGGCCAAGAACAAAGCACTCAATACTCTGTTCAGCACAATTTATTAGTACATTCGTGTTCCATACACCGCACAATCCCGAATGACTCTTTCACATGTCCCATACACCGCTCGACTTATGTCTGTTGCAGTTCCCAGCATTGATTCTTTAGTAAGCCTCAATCTGGCCCTATCTTCCTGCCCTAAACATCACATCAGGACAGAGCCCACTGGTCAACACGTTCCCCTCAGTCATGGTGTTACAATTGTTAAGTTCACAGAGTCAGTTCCCACAATGCCTTGTGTCTTGAATACCAAGTAGGTCGACGCCTACTTCATGTCCCACCATGCAGGAAAACCCAAATTTCCTTCACACTTGGGATTAGTGATTGGAATAATTAATTGAGTATCAAGTAATGGTCGTTAAGAATTTGGTCGATCACATTGCATTTTTAATGGATCTGTTTATTTCTTTTTTTTACATGTTTTATTTTTATTTTGTGAGAGCATTATCATACAGTGCTTACTTTCAGACGATATACAATAGTATTTCTGCCACTCACAATCAAGTTTTTTTGTTTACAAAACAAGAAACAAGATACAGAAAGTTAAGCGTATTACATTTGAGAACTTTGAACAAACTGGGAAAGGTAGACATATGTAAAAGAGCAAATAGAAAAAAGAAAAAGAAATTATCCACCATGGAGTTTCGGAATTAAGATCTGTTTATTTTTTAATTTTAATTTTATCTATGACTGTGTAACTGAAACACAGCCGAGCGTTCAGTTCTGCGGCCATACATGAATAAGGGTATTAATTTGAGCAAAACTAGCTTACCGTACCAAACCTTACAACACACTTAAATATGCAATATTACTGTGAAAACTAACCTCGTGCCTCTTCGGAGGCTAAAACATAAAACATTGAACTCCTTGACGTTATCTTTACAGTTCTTTAGTTGATCTTAATCTTTAGTTGATTTCGTTTTACGATCGACAGGATCAAGTCTCTTTTCGTCTTTTCAAAATAAAAGTTATCAAAACAGGCTTTTGCACAGGACTGTATATATATATATATATATATGTATATGTATATATATGTACAGTACAGGCCAAAAGTTTGGACACACCTTCTCATTCAATGCGTTTCCTTTATTTTCATGACTATTGACATTGTAAATTCATCAAAACTATTAATGAACACATGTGGAATTATGTACTTAACAAAAAAGTGTGAAATAACTGAAAACATGTCTTGTATTCTAGTAAGCAAAGGGTGGTTACTTTGAGGAATCTAAAATACAAGACATGTTTTCAGTTATTTCACACTTTTTTGTTAAGTACATAATTCCATATGTGTTCATTAATAGTTTTGATGAATTTACAATGTCAATAGTCATGAAAATAAAGGAAACGCATTGAATGAGAAGGTGTGTCCAAACTTTTGGCCTGTACTGTATATATGTATGCATAAAGTAATTAATCAATTATTGATCGTTAGCGTTATCGATAATGGAGTTGGCAGCTTTCTTCCCTAACAGGAATGTACCAACATATTTTGCGGGAGTCAGGTTGTGTTTGTACAGGGAGGTTAAAACATGTATGAATGGTATTTTTTGTGTCCTGTTTAACCATTTTTAAGGTATCTAAATGTTGTTTTTCTCCAGGATACATTTAGTTGTTTAGCTGTTTCTGGTCATGACTCAGTCACAGACAATTCAAAACAATTGAGTTTCCCGACAGGAAAACTGGTCTGACAGCAGCGAGGCAGCAGATGTTTCTCTGCTCTGTGTCTCTCAGCTCCAAGGACACAAACTGCATCATCAGATGACAACAATGAACAGTTTGTCTAAGAGTCTGATCACAGGTTTAAAAAGATCTTCAGCGATCAGATCACAAGTGGACAGATGAGACAAACTGAGTGCATCATGCATCTCCAAGGTGTCAAGCTTTCATTCCCTTCGCCACTTCCGCTAGAAGTTGAAATTTGCTCCACGCATATTAATTACATCAGATAACAACAACACAACTTGAGTCACTAGTTGCTAGCAATACCCTTGTTAACAACCCGGGAATGATTTGAGTTATCAAAAGAAGATTCTTTGGACTGAATCTTCTGCTCAAATGGAGATTAGTCATCTGGTTTCACTTACATCAGAGCTGCCCTCCACTTTTTAACATCGTTGGCATCATCACAACAACCCCCACACAGCCTGCAGAGGTCAGAAGTCCATTACATTTTCGATTAAAACATATTTTTCAGTACTGACTGCTATGCCATTGTTAGACTATTGAGTCTTGATTCCTTAACCCTTTATCAGGCAAAGAACTATATTTGGTAACTTCAGGTAATATTTCGAGAAAAAAGTTGCAAATTTACTAGATTAAAGTGGCAAATCTACAAGAAAAAAGCTGCAGATTTAAGAGATTTAAAGTGGCAAATCTGCGTGAAAAAAGTTGCAGATTCACAAGAAAAAAGTGTGAAAAAAGCAACTTTTTTCTCCGAAATTCACCACTTTAAATCTCATAAATCTGCACATTTTTTTCTCGTAGATTTGTCACTTTAATCTTGTAAACTTTTTTCTCAAAATATTATTTTCGTATGTTTTTTCACACATTCTGGCTGTATGTAATATCCTCCAATATTCTCTAGGGTTGAAATTTGGAATTTGCAAGTATTTCAATGAGTGTCCTATTAAGGGTTAAAGTGGTGAATCTGGGAGAAAAAAGTTGCTTTTTTCCACTTTTTTCTCGTAAATCTGCAACTTTTTTTTGTGCAGATTTGACACTTTAATCTAGTAAATTTGCAACTTTTTTCTCGAAATATTACCTGAAGTTACCAAATATAGTTCTTTGCCTGATAAAGGGTTAAGATCAACAGATCATTGATTGTCATTTACATTGACAATTAACACAATGCATCTAATATGTCAGTTCTTACAAAAAAAGTTTTTTGTTTGCAATTTTTAACATTTTCTTGGCAGCATAATGGACTCAAAGGCAGAAAAATCACTGTCAGAAAAATCTGTCAGAAATGTTGAAGGCACCTGACAAACAAAACTGTTTATATAATCCATAGTCGGCATTATCCCTCTTATAAAACAGTATAATATGTGGTGTCAAAATCACAAACTGTTCCTTTAAGCCCAGTTTTGAACCATTTATAGAAATAAAATGAGACATCAAGCCGCTTTTGTGTCTATGCTGCATATGAAACCTTCACCTGAGATGAAAGGCTCAGCATATGGACACTTTCATTCTCCGCGTGAGTGAAGTAGGATGTTGACATAGAATCAGGTGTATAATGGAAAACTATTAGTAGAAGTGAAACATACTGTTCCCAACAGCCTCAGGTGCTTGTTTAGATTTCAATTGTTTCATATCATTTCCTTTCACTGCTGGTAGAGCGTGAGTAATTTCATTACGATATGAAAAACAGAACCAGCGGTCCCTAATCAGAATAATTTCCACTGATAACCTGCAACATGGGACATAAAAACAGATCTGATATGAAATGCAAAGTAAATAAATTGTGTGATAGAAGATAGCAGCAGGACAGAGCTGCTGGGACTCAGAGAGACAGATGTTTCTCAGCAGGCTCTAACAGCAGCACAGTGAGATGATTTAAAGCAGAGATCCGGCTTCTTTTTTCTACATTTAACAGGATGTCCTCTCCACATGAGTCTCTCCGTTTACACTCTCACTTCACCTGCTCTCCTTATTAATCACGCCGTTTCCTTGGTAATTCTTCCTGGGTGTTGAGATAGTCACGTCTTAGTGAATTATAAGTAAGCCGACTCTCTGATTGTTAGGTAATTGTATAATTATAGAACCTCATTACAAACACCTGATGAACTTTCTTTTTTTTAAAAGCAATTGATGCAAGAAAGTTAGAGCGCAAACTCAGAAACCTGCTGCTGATTATTAATAATTTCTCTGTTTTACCTGTTTTTAAGCACCGGTGTTTTAAGAAACATTCCTTTATAATGTGGCTCATGTTACTAAAGCTTAAAATAATATAATATCGCTTGTAAAGCCTATTATACTTATATAATGTGTGATTTTCCTGCTGTCTTACACATATTCTACTGTAACTGCTTCCTGACTCAGAATGTTAACGTCAACATGTTAACAATGCTCACAAAGACAATGTTTATCAGGTATTATCTTTTTACCATCTTTGTTTGGGTGTGTTAGTATACTTACATTTCGTTAGCCTCATAGCATAATTGCTAGTTAGCATAGCATAGCATAATTGCTAGATAGTTCATGTTTCTTCGACTTTCTAGACAATGAATGTACTTTCAGTCAATCAAAGGGATTTGGAAAAGTGTGTTTTTTTTACTTTTAATCACATTTCTGTGACAAGGTAACGATGAATTGATGTGAACACTAGCAAAACACTTTTTATTGTAAGTGTAAAGAGATTTGCTTTGACTAGAAATAAGACATTTTGACAAGATATAAGATAAGTATTCTTGGTTAGATTTAGAGTTTTTGCAGTGAACCTGTTCATATTTTCGGAATAGCGTTCAGTGAGCAGAAGTATTCTGTGTTCGTTCCAAAAAAAGACCAGTGTGATGTATGTATCGTTTTTTTCTTGTTTTCCGAAACGCTCAAATATGACTTAGGCAAATATGCTATGAGGCTAACGATTTGCTAATTCACACTAAACATAAAGTACAGCTAAGGTTGATGGCCATGACATTAGATTTCCAAGTATTTGTTCATAAACCAAAATAAATTCCAAATATGGAAAGTTTGACTTAGTGTTGCCACTGGATGAATTTTCAGGGGATCACCAGAGTCATAAACTAAAAAAAAACCTAAATAAAAGTATTTAGTTCCATACTGTAACAAGACAGATTCCAATCAAAACCTTTGCATTTGATTGAACTGCTCCAATGAGGGTGCACTTAGACTTTAGTTGCAATGTGGAGTTACAGAGTACTGTTAGATAAAGGAAAGATTAACACTGGCACATAGCATTAAAACTGGGGAAATGTATTTCTCTTTCCAGCAATTTCATTTTGTCTGCTTCTGCATATTATTTCTTAGTTTCTTTTGTTCAGACAAGGTAAGTAGGAGATGTTTTTACACAAAAAGACAGGTCACAGCGATCAGCTGACACCTCTGAAGAAGACTGAAGTTGTCAGTCGAAACATGTCAGGTATAAAAACATCTCCTACTTACCTTGTCTGAACAAAAGAAACTAAGAAATAAAATGCATTTCTCATTTCACTGGAACTTTGAGTTAAATGTAAAGCTTGAATATCAAACATATCCAAATATTCCGCTGTTCCACTGATATGCCTTTAGATGGTGGATAATTTAGCACTGCTAAAATCAACAAAGTATCAAAATAAGAATAAGAAATAATAGAATAATTAAAGCAGCACATTAGGTAGTTTTGATGACAGCATTAATGATGTTGATTACAGATTCATGAAGGTGAGGGAACAATACTGCCCTACAAAGCAAAAAGGCAGTAACTAGGCAGAGTGCAGAACTGAGAAAAATGACTTTAAAGTTCTCCTGTAATCAGCCGTTTAGTTACTGTACAAACCACGACCATTTCTCTCCAAAACGACACACATTTGAGATAAGATGTTTTGTCACATAACAGAAGATGCCTTGAAAGTCATGAAAATGATAATAACTCATTTTTGACCAAAAATGCAGTTACTGCCTTTTTGCTTTGTAGGGCAGAGTAGAAATAGCAGTTATAAATAAATGAAACTTAACTAATGGAAATAATAACAGGGATTAAAGGTCAGATCATGAGATCATCTCATAATATTGTGCTTTAATCCAGAAGTCCTACATGAGGGATTGTAATTTGTTGTGTCATTATTCTTCTAACTGTTAATTCTCTTCTTTCCGTTCCTCTTGTGACCTCTGCTCTGGAATGAATAATTAATGTTTCTTATTACGAACCTCAGCGAGCATATATCTATCACTAAACATGTACCGTGGTCGTCTTAGCTCGCTGGATCCTTGGCGAGTCTTTCCTCGGGCCGCCGGCCGAGAAAAGATACAGAGAGAGGTCTCAGAGTTGTTTGGCCAGAGCAAACGGTCTATGAGTTAATGAGGTCGATGTGGAGAGGCAGGTGCAGTTTGGATACTTGAAGAGAATACTGAGTATTTTCTGTTTTCTTTTTTCTCTCTCTGCTGACTCGCTGGCCCAGCAAAACCTCTCATGAAAAATGTACATTTCAGAACTGGAGGCATCTGACGAGACTGAATAAGACATGAGATCATGAGTTGAGCTTGATGAGAATCTATAAAGTCAATGTTGCTTCAGTCTGACAACGGTTTTATTTTTTTAATTGATTTGTTTTAATTTCTCAGGGAATGCTCTGATGACGTTTGGAAGTGAATCTGAGCAGCAGCCGACTGTCGGCCAGTCGGACGCAGCGAGTCCCAGCAGCAGAGACACCAGGAGCACCACAACTCCTCCTCCAGAACCCATAGAAACTATGAGGAACATCCTGGACACCATCATACCAACACAGGTCAGTAGATATACACTACTGGTCAAAAGTTTTAGAACACACCAACTTTTCCAGAATTTAATTGAAAATGATGCAGTTTAATGTCTCAGTGTACTCTGAAATTAATGCACATTTGCAACATTTAAAATTCTTTATTGAGCATGATAGTGTTTTGAAAGTAAAAAAAAGATTCAAAATCACATTTTATGTTGGACTAAAGGACTAAAAAAAGACACAAAATGACCAAAAAAAGACACAAAATGACAAAAAAAAGACACCAAAAGACACAAAATGACTAAAAAAAGACACAAAATGACCAAAAAAAGACACAAAATGACTTACAAAGACATGAAAAGAATTCAAAAATGGACAAAATAGCCCGAGACTCCATAGAGTTAAGTTGTTAACCCATTTCTTGTTCCCTGAAAAAGGCCTACTTGTATAATTCTGAAATGTACATTATTTTTCAGTTTTGGTTAAGCTTACCTTTTTTTATTTACCTCTGGCAGTTCACCACTTACCTAGAGAACGTCTCTCTCTCTGTGTTGACTGCAGAGGATGTGGAATAAAGCAAGGGGGAGATAGTCGATCACAGATAGCATCCTTCTCCAGGATGGATTACAAAAAAAAACCAAATTCCTAATGTGTCACCAGATTACTTTGACAGCTGTAAACATACCTCGGCAGCCTGCCCAGCTTTAGTCTATATGTGGAAAACACTGTAAATATAAGCAGTGAACCTGGGTTGAACCACAGGTTGCTTCTGTAGGCTGGTTTTCATTTGCCAGAATGTGTCATAATGACAAATAAAATCTAAAACCAGTTTAAACTTGTGCACCAGACCATTATAACTGGAAATCAACTCAACTCTTCACTATAATCTTAGCACAGGGATTCCCAAAGTGTGGTGCGTGGACCCCTGGGGGTGCGCGAGATGAAAAATGTAATGGCGGTCTGATAATTACACAATTAAATTTTTTTCCCCCAACACAATAAAGACGTGTTATTAATTAATTAATAAATACAGGCTATTCAATTTTGTGTCATTTTTTGTTCATTTTTGCATCTATTTTGGTCATATTTGCATAAATTTTTTGGTTGTTTGGTCATTTTTACATGTATTTTTTGTCAATTTGTGTCTATTTTGATAATTTTGTGTCATCTTTGGTCATTTTTGCATCTATTTTTGGTTGTTTTTGATCTTATAACGAAGCGTAGAAGAAGTTATCTTCTTGTTCTTGTATCATTTTTCCAGCCTGTGTTATGATGACGGGGTTGTTTAGCTCCACGCTCATTTAAACTTGCTGCAATTTTTGTTCAACGCAGCTCAAAATATTATAACATTTCCCAACTGATCTGCTTTCTGCCTCTGATCCTGAGCCTGTCATCATCCTCCACCTTTAATATGGCTATAAAAAATCTTTTTGTTTTTTTTGAAGGTGTGGGGGATTGGGGGTGCGTCAACCCAGTTGGGACGTAGAAGGGGGTGCACGGCTAAAAACGTTTGGGAACCGCTGGCTTAGCAGGTCATCAAGATTGGAGCATTGAAATGTTACTGACTATTAAAAGTCTATTTTCTGTCAAGAGGATCTATTATGAGTAACCGTGTGTTCAGACCGGACACGTAGCGAATTTTCGCGTTGCGTTACTCGCGCGTAACCCGCGATTCGCGCCGCCGGCAAAAATTTGCGTCTATTCGCGTGTTTGCATTGACTTTGTATGTAATCTTGTTGCGCGAAATATTCGCTATGCGTCCGGTCTGAACACACCGTAAGAGTGTGCCGCCATGCTGTGAGGCTGCATTATTTATAGATCAAAGTTAGCTAAATGCTAACATCAGCATGTTAACACGCTCACAATGACTGTGTATCATTTTAAATGTATTAAAATACTGATCTTCCATGAACCATGTTCACCATCTTAGTTTAAAATCTCCCAATAACATGAAATAAACTAGAAAATTTCCCCTGGGGAAATTCTGAAATGTGTCATAATGACAAATTTCGTTTTATGTCGGCATAAAATCTAAAACCAGTTTAAACTTGTGCACCAGACCATTATAACTGGAAATCAACTCAACTCTCCACTATAATCTTAGCAGGTCATAAAGATAGGACCATTGAAACCAGAGTGTCCATTAACTGATGTGTTTGTCTCCTCCAGGTGCTGGGTAATGAACTCCTGGTGGGCCAGGCCACCCTGCCCTCCGACAGCCTCCCTAACTCTGCTTCACCTCCCTGCCTAATGCTCCACGCTGCCTTCAGCCTCCTGCTGCTGCTCCTTCATCTGCTCAACAATGGACACTAAAGACAGCAGGAGCTGCTGAAGACCCTCCTAGTACACAGCAGATGGGAGGAGCGGTGCAGTTCTGGGGGAAATGAACCGTGTGGCGTTACTCCTCCCTCTAAATATGTACAGCGATTCTGTTTTTATATTTTTGTGTCTAAGTGGTCCAGTTCCACCTGCCAGAGTTCTTCTTCTTCAGACTGTGGGAGACCTCTGCAGACCGGAGCCAGTCAGTCTGTACATTTGTACATTGTCGTTGCGATCAAATCAAGCCGGAAATGAAGTCAAATTCATTTCAAGTATCGCTTTTGTGGACTAACGCAGCTATCAGCTATCCACCTGTATCCATTTTCAAGAGTTATTATGAGAATATACTGGAGATATGTATGATACAAAGACAAGAAGTATGTCAGTACATGTGAAGATCTGTATTATCAACAGAAGCTCTTATGTGAAATTGTGTAAGGAGTAAACCAGTGAACTCTGCATCATCTGCCCTTCTCTCAGCACACAGAGTGATTGGAAAGCTGCTGGAGTATATAAGGCTTTAATAGCACTCTCTTCAAGTGACTGAAAGAGAACCATTATTTCTGATCAATACTGGAATAGTGCAGAGAATGAGACAATAGAGCTCCATTTGGCTCAGACATCTGGGACTAACGCCATGATTCTTACATGTCCGGCAGCACTATCTAGAAAATGTGCAACAAACCAGAGTACAATAAGATAAACCATGAAATAATAATTGTTCTCTCAATCAAGACTGTTGCCCTTTCTCAAACTATCTCACCCCACTTTATCTGTTCCTGCAAACAGTGCTAAGTCTCCATCAGCTGAGACAAGCTCCTGGACTTGAAAGGACATTCTCAGAAAAGCAGTAAGTCTTTACCTGTAGCTGCTGTACTATGTGTTTGTGAGCGTAATAACTCTTTATTTCTCATTGTGTCCGTGAACTTTGCTATATGGGGCTCTGAGTGTTGAAAGTGAATGGTCACTATCTCCAATACGGAGCCCGGAGTTTGAGATTAGACCATTATGAATGATTCATTTTCTGTTCTGGGAATGTGCCGGTGAATTGTGAACAGGACTAGAGGTGCTGCAAATAAAAGTTCTCATTATGTTTACATATTAGCATCATTTATTCTTTTGGTTTTAAATGAATAAAGCTTCGTTTGGTGTTGTTGAAGTTAGTGGTGTGGGGAGACAGACGCAGCACACCTGGGATACGTTTACCTGATCTAACACTCACAAGACTGCTACTGGTGCATTATTTAAAGTGAGAATATTACAGGATTTACAGAACATGGTCTCACGGGAATCCGTGGAATAGCCACGGATTCGCTTAACTCAAAATCCGTGGAATAGCCACGGAATCACTCAAATTTCCGTGAAACTGACACAAAAAGACTAAAAAATGACACAAAATGACAAAAAACAGACACAAAATGACAAAAACACACAATTTGACTAAAAAAAGACACAAAATGACTAAAAAAAGACACAAAATGACTAAAAAAAGACACAAAATGACAGAAAAAAGACACAAAATGACCGAAAAAAGACACAAAATGACTAAAAAAAGACACAAAATGACAGAAAAAAGACACAAAATGACCAAAAAATGCACAAAATGCACAAAATGACCAAAACTAGACACAAAATGACGCTTAACTCAAAATCCGTGGAATAGCCACGGAATCGCTCAAATTTCCGTGAAACTGACACGGATTTGGCTACAATGCAAGTTAATGACAGTCATATCCCGTGGCTATTCCATGGATATTTGTTCCTATTGGTTTGTTCCAAGTCACGTGACTTTCAAGGTCCCGGCGGTCAGAACAAAAAACATGGCGGACAGTTCTCTCATTTTTAGTGAAAAAATCAATATTTTGACTTAGTTTCTGCATAAAAATGGATTTTGATCACATTTCTAGCGAGAAATATATGTTTTATTTTCTAAATATTCACTCAGTGAATGTACATAATCACTTTGTATGTTGGAATAGCCACGGGATATGACTGGCATTAACTTGCATTGTAGCCAAATCCGTGTCAGTTTCACGAAAATTTGAGTGATTCCGTGGCTATTCCACGGATTTCTGTGAGACCATGTTGGATTTACAGCATAATCGAGCCATTTGTAAATGAAGATCTTTCAGATTGATCCGTCTCCCCGACTGCTTCACTATTGTACTTTTAGCTTGTTTTTCTGCACCTCAACTCAAGTTGTTTAAGGCCAATAAAAAACAAGTTCAACCCTTAAGGTCTTTCAGCATACTTACTTACAAGGACTGTATGTGTTAAATTTTTAATTTATTCCATAACTATCACTTTTAACTATATTTAGCACTACTTCAGAAGAATCAATAGCAAGAATAGCACCATGAGCTGCCTGTCTCACTTGTTTCTGTTTATACTCAGAAGAAAAAAGTGATTACTTTAAGTGGTTGATTTCTTCTAACAATCCACATTAACCCTCCAATGTTTGTTGTGTACAAATGTGAGGTAGAAACAAACAAACATCTAACAAACAGTCAAAGATCACCATGGAAAGAGGAGAAAATAGTGCAAACAAACCAATGATTGCAATTTCAAACTAAACCACTTTTTTTTTTTTTTTTAAACAGACAAATACTAAAAGGACAATGCAAGTATTATTAGGGTTTTTTCTTTTTCTACTGCATCCCTTTGATTTGATTAAATATACTTTTCAGTACTTTCTATACACATGAGCCATTTGCTGTTCATTTCTTGTAAAAGTGAATATTTTGAAATAGTACATTTAGTATTTCCATGGCAGTATCTTGTGAGTTGCTAACAATTACAGAGGAGTCATTTTATGCCATTACTGTTTTATTTTTGAAAGTGGAAAAAAAGAGCTTAAATGTTGTCATGCGTCCTGAGTTCTTCCTGAACATCTACATATGTTTTCTTTTTAAGAAAAATGAAAAATTAGCTTTGTTAGAGCAATCTAAAAAAACTGTTAAATGTCCCTTTTTCAGAAATCTTCCTGCGTTTTTAATATGGGAGCCAATGAGGCTGTTGGTGGTGTTGGTGGATCATCTATGCGTCTTACGCCCAAACTATAACTCTGACAGCTTTACCAGAGGATTGTGAGGGAGAAGACTAATTTTCCTACGTTTCTATGTATAAATTATTTCTGTAGAGTGAAATTTGCGGCCTGGAGTGCAGTTTTCAAATTTATTTTTTGACAATTTTTTCTCTCCCTCTACACTCTGGCGATGTTGTCACACACTGTGACACGAACATTCCGTGCAATACACACCCATTATAATCTCAGAATTTCTCCAAAAATGATCATGGTCATTGAACAGGGATTGATAAAAAACTATATGACCTATCGAAACGTGGATTAATACACCGATACACAAGACTTGTGTCTACTGTTTAAAGTTTAAATGTAGTCTCTAGGTGAAATTATGCCGGAGAAGTAGATGTTTAAATATCTCCAATTATTGTTCTTTTTCGCTCATTTTTTTCGGGCATCCCATTCATTTCAATGCAAAATTTTACGTCGATATTGCTGTATGGGACCAGTGCTGGGGAGATTACCCCGAGGCCCTAATTACAGCTAAAGCTGATGGGAGTGTCACTGTCAGTTACGGTGTCACCAGTGATTAGAAATGATCCTGAGGGGAAGATGAATATCTCTATCATATCATTTGGTAATCAATCAGTTAGTTGATTTAATTTAGTCCGAACCGAAGTGGTGGGTGGTCCAATATTACCATCTATAAAGCTGAAGAGAGCTGAAAAGATCAATAAAAGCAAACACTGCTACAAAGGTTAGTCATTTTACAGACCGATTATGACAGTTTTTTATCAAACTCTATATGCCTGTTAGATATTTTAACCCTTTATCAGGCAAAGAACTATATTTGGTAACTTCAGGTAATATTTCGAGAAAAAAAATTGCAGATTTACTAGATTAAAGTGGCAAATCTACAAGAAAAAAAGTCGCAGATTTAAGAGATTTAAAGTGGCAAATCTGCACGAAAAAAGTTACGGATTTAAGAGAAAAAAGTGGGGAAAAAGCAGCTTTTTCCCCCAGATTCACCACTTTAAATCTCATAAATCTACGCACTTTTTTCTCCTAGATTTGCCACTTTAATCTCATAAAATTTTTTCTCAAAATATTATTTTCGTATGTTTTTTTTACACATTCTGGCAGTATGTAATATCCTCCAATTTTCTCTCGGGTTGAAATTTGGAATTTGCAAGTATTTCAATGAGTGTCCTATTAAGGGTTAAAGTGGTGAATCTGGGAGAAAAAAGCTGCTTTTTTCCCACTTTTTTCTCGTAAATCTGCTACTTTTTTCGTGCAGATTTGCCACTTTAAATCTCTTAAATCTGCGACTTTTATTCTTGTAGATTTGCCACTTTAAATCTCTTAAATCTGCGACTTTTATTCTTGTAGATTTGCCACTTTAATCTAGTAAATTTGCAACTTTTTTCCTCAAAATATTACCTGAAGTTACCAAATATAGTTCTTTGCCTGATAAAGGGTTAAGCAAGACCAGCGCTCCTCTTTTGTGATGTCCAGTCTGTTTTTGACGTGTTGTCATGATTTTTAAGTTTCCTTCTTGACGCATTAAATATTTTCCAGCTAATTTCACTGATATTCTTACATTTTCTGGTTCACACAACTCTCTATTTTGTCTCATACTTTGAAACCTCACACCAATATGTTTATTACCACGCGTTTTTAATTACAAATACACATTTATATAAATGGGATTGCATTTAATATATAAGCCACCTTGAGCTGCACTAATTATTATTTTCATTCTAGATTAATCTGTTGACTCTTTTTTGCTAAATCAAATAATAATTTAGTCTATGATTCTAAAGAGAACTCTTCAAATGTCTTGCTTTGCCTTAACCCTTTTATGCACAACATGGGTCCAAAATGACCCGCATTAATTTATCAACTTATTTTATGATTGAACATTCTAAATATTCTTTAAATATCTTGTTTTTGATAACAACAGATCATTATTTCCATTTTGCTTCTCATAATTTATAAAGAAAAAAAGTTTTTGTATTATTACATAGCTAACTACTTGGCTAAGTAGCTTGCTAAGCTAACTACTTAGCCAAAAAGTTAGCTTAGTAGTTAGCTTAGCAAGATACTTAGCTAAATACTTAGCAAAGAAATTAGCTTAACAAGCTACTAAGCTAAAAAAATGGATGTGGCTCATTTTTCAACCATGTTGTGTATTAGAAGAGTAGTGACAGAAAAAATGATTTTATTCAAAAATGAATAAAGGAAAACATAAAAAATTAGGATGTATGATGATCAAAAACAAACCAATTGAGGAAAAAAACCTGGAATACTGAACGATGAATTATTGCAAAGATATAGAACATAAAAACTGTCGGGTCACTTTAGACCATGTTGTGCATCAAAGGGTTAACAAGAGCCCAAATTCCTATAAATAAAAAAATAAAAAAATCATATAAAACACTGAAATGCAGCAAATTGTCATAACTAAGGAATTGGGACTCAACACTCACAGTGAATCCTTTATAAAAATGACTGTCATTTGTCATTTCTGTCAAATTAACCAATTGCTTCAGCTCTGAAGCTCCGACTCTATTTGAATATTTTTGCATAGTGGCGTCCCTCAACAGTCTTAGAATTGCATAAATAAGAGATCACTGGAAAGGTGAGGTTTAATTAGCACAACCACAAACTACAGACCTGGATCATTCAGAGGATGTATGGCTTTTAATAATAATAATAATAATAATAATAATAATACATTTTATTTGTTATGCACTTTATATTACAGGAAACTTAAAGTGCTACAGGTTAAAAGCATAGCATTCTAATTATAAAAAGGATAAAAAAGGGAAAAAAACAGCTAAAAACAGAAAACATACATGCATAATCTAAAAACCATCTAGATGGGAGGAACCAAAGGTTTTGCTAAAAAGGAATGTTTTTAGTCCTTTTCTTCTGTATTCTGGTATTAGGAGGGTTTCTCTCTTTTCTTCCATTTGCAGAATAAAAAGTGGAAACCATCCGATTACCAAAAACACAGAAAATATCAAAGGTTTATGAAACCAAATTACAGCCCATTGTTTTTGTTTTTGCATGGTTTTGCCTCAAGGTCTGGTGTCTGATGTGTTTTTTTGGAGGGATATTTGAGCATTTTTTAAAAATAAATTCTCGACAAAACAAAACTGGCAAAAATTTTGCACCAACAACTTATGAGACATAATTGAGCCTGGAAATGGACGTCATATATTCATATCATAATGTTCTTTACCCTTACACACTTTATTTATGATGGATAAATGACCATAACAACTTGACATTGCTGAGCTACAAATTAATCTTCAGGTTGCAAGCTCGATTCTCTAGAAAAAAAACATACACTACCGGTCAAAAGTTTTAGAACACCCCAATTTTTCCAGTTTTTTATTGAAATTCAAGCAGTTCAAGTCAAATGAACAGCTTGAAAGGGTCCAAAGGTAAGTGGTGAACTGCCAGAGGTAAATAAAAAAAGGTAAGCTTAACCAAAACTGAAAAATAATGTACATTTCAGAATTATACAAGTAGGCCTTTTTCAGGGAACAAGAAATGGGTTAACAACTTAACTCTATGGAGTCTTGGGCTATTTTGTCCATTTTTGAATTCTTTTCATGTCTTTGTAAGTCATTTTGTGTCTTTTTTTGGTCATTTTGTGGTCATTTTGTGTCTTTTTTTTTGTCATTTTGTGTCTTTTTTTTGTCATTTTGTGTCTTTTTTTAGTCATTTTGTGTCTTTTGGTGTCTTTTTTGTCATTTTGTGTCTTTTTTTGGTCATTTTGTGTCTTTTTTTAGTCATTTTGTGTCTTTGGGTGTCTTTTTTTGTCATTTTGTGTCTTTTTTTGGTCATTTTGTGTCTTTTTTTGGTCATTTTGTGTCTTTTGGTGTCTTTTTTTGTCATTTTGTGTCTTTTTTTAGTCATTTTGTGTCTTTTTTTGGTCATTTTGTGTCTTTTTTTAGTCATTTTGTGTCTTTTGGTGTCTTTTTTTGTCATTTTGTGTCTTTTTTTGGTAATTTTGTCTCTTTTTTTAGTCCTTTAGTCCAACATAAAATGTGATTTTGAATCTTTTTTTTTACTTTCAAAACACTATCATGCTCAATAAAGAATTTTAAATGTTGCAAATGTGCATTAATTTCAGAGTACACTGAGACATTAAACTGCATAATTTTCAATTCAATCCTGGAAAAGTTGGTGTGTTCTAAAACTTTTGACCAGTAGTGTATGTTGGAACGCTATGAGGATCATTCTGATCATTATAAGAAGATGAAGCTCTCTACATAATGCAACTGTGTTTAAAATATTATACATGCATGCATGGGTAGAAAGTTTACAGCTATTTCAGTCAAAGCAGGGAAAGCAGAAGACTGATAAAAAGAGTTACCCAGCATGCTCAGGGGGAAATTATCCAGGTGGATCCAAGATGTCAGAGGCTCAGAATTATGACTAGAGAGGGGAGTTATTACTCAGCATGGGGGGAATAGATCTATAAAGCTCTCTGCAAAGAGTCAAGAATGCAACACTTTGTTTGCATCTTGCTGATATCACTCCAAGGACATAGACGGAGCAGTGACTTTCAAAATAAAAGCACCACGGGGAGGGAGGAACTGGGCTCATTATCCGACGAGTGTAGATGAGAAAGAGATTGCTGTGATGAATCTGTGAGCTCAGAATATGATCTGCTCAGCTGATTTATCTCAGACTCATCACTGCATGAGTGATGCATTTTCATTTCCAGTGTGCAGCGTTCTGGAAAAAACAAACATAGTTTAGTATCGTCTCTTATCGCTGATGACCCATGATGCGATTTGTCAAACCTGAGCTTCACTCCCCTAAATCTTGTCTTGTCACTCCAATTATAACCACAGTTTGATGTTTTTTTTAATCCTCATACAAGCTCCTATAATATGCAAACAAAAAGTATTTTGACTTACACATTCATGCTTAATGAATGTCAAATTCACAACTTCATTCATTGTATAGCTCCATGTCCAGTTGTCCTGTATTTATAATAATAATAATAATAATAATCCTCATTCAATATGTGCTTAGTACAGTTTGTTTGTGGCCTGAATCACAAAAAACCTTGTCAAGTAGAAATCCATTTGCATTTCATAAATGTATATCTGTTTATGTAACTTAATGCAAAAAATAGAGCGAAGGAAATGTATGAATGGTAACAGAAAATGAGGCAAAATGAGGTGGCGGGACTGAGAAGTGAATAATTTAATTCAGATTTAAAGTGGATGAAAATGCTTTGAGTAAAGGACTTTGAAGCCAGAGACGAAGCATTCTGTCCGGCCGGCTGTTCTTTTTTTAATTTTTTTTAACATTAACCAAGAACACAATCTTAAACAAAGTACTTTGCATTGGCTAAACATTTAAAAATAAAAAATGTTAATTTTGTTTTTGCTGGGCATATTGAAGGGAAAACCAAATGTACTTTTAGTAAGTGTTAAAGATACATTTAATAAAAACATTAAATATTGTTTTCATTATTCAATAAACACAATCCATGCAGTGCTACCTTTCTTTCAAAACATATTTTCAGTGGCAAATTAGAAGTGCAATTTTTTTTATTTGATTTTTCATTCATTTTTATGCTACAGCCAAAATGTAATAATAATATTTTCCGTTTCCAGTGGAAAAAAGAGTCAGAAACCAGATATGAAAATTCCAAATGTATGATCTTATAATAATGATAACTTAGATTTTCATAGCAGAGAACACTTCACACAGTTGTGGATAAAAAAACTGACTTTGACATTTAAAGTTCAAATTCTAGCAGCCTGTAAAAGGAGCTGGGTAGGGATCCCCGTTGTTGACATTTATTGTTGAGATGATGTTGTTGTTGCCAACACAAAAACATGAAAACAACAACAACTAAGAATGATATTTCAGGTATGTCAGGCCATGACAGAGATGATAATAACACCCTCAGAAATACATTCAGAAAAGAGATGAATGTATTTCCACACAACTTGAAGTTCCTACATGAGAAATTGCCAAATTTAAAGCAGCTGTTCTCAACCTTGGGGTCGCGAGATGATTTCTGGGGGTCGCCAAATCATTTTGGAAGTCAGCTCTGTCTCCACTGTGTTAAAGTGTTCATGTGTTTTTGGTCACTTAATGTCTTTTTAGGCCATTTTGTGTCTTTTTTTTGGTCATTTTGTGTCTTTTTAGGTCATCTTGTGTCTTTTTTTGATAATTTTGTTTCTTTTTTTGGTCATTGTGTGTCTTTTTTGGTCATATTGTGTCTTTTTTGGTCATTTTGTTTCCTTTTTTTGGTCATTTTGTTTCTTTTTTTATCATTTTGTGGTCAATTTGTGTCTTTTTTGGTCATTTTGTTTCCTTTTTTTGGTCATTTTGTTTCTTTTTTTTATCATTTTGTGGTCAATTTGTGTCTTTTTTGGTCATTTTGTTTCCTTATTTGGTAATTTTATGTCTTTTCTGGTCATATTGTGTCTTTTTTGGTCATTTTGTTTCCTTTTTTAGGCCATTTTGTGTCTGTTTTTTTACATTTTGTGGTCATTTTCTGTCTTTTTTGGATCATTTTGTGGTCATTTTGTGTCTTTTTTTGGTCATTTTGTTTCTTTTTTGGGGTGATCTGAACTGTGTATGTGAGATTGTGTTCAGTGAGTGGGGGTCGTGGACAACATGCATGTTAAATTGGGGGGTCGCGACTCAAAAAGGTTGAGAACTACTGCTTTAAAGCCCTTAACATAAATGTACTTATCAGTGTAAGGCTCAAAACCCTAAATTTGCGTATTATATATGCATAAATATAGATTACATATCCACCATACTGTCTATCACTAAAGCTAAATCTTTTAGTCCAGTGGGTGAATATGTGTAAACTCCACCACTCGCTGGATATTTCATGATATGAAGCTAGTATGGACTGATATTGCAAGATGTAGAGTTTCAAATATTTATGACGGCTTTGCAGGGCTCTGTTTCAGATTTAATATGATTTAGTGTTTAGTTCTGTCTCTGACCTTGTTTGAGGAAAAACAACTGATGTAGCTTTGAAACAAAGACTTATTTAGTTTATCAGCACTGGATGGATGATATGGATTATGAATTTGGCAGCTAAAATATCCTGACACACACACAAAAGCAGAAATATTATGCTGTCCACGCTCCTTTCTTTGCTTCATTCCCTTCTAATGTGACTTTTAATAACTTTCATGTGTTGGGGCTTGGATTCATTCACCCCTATCAACCTTGACCCGCCATTCTCTGCAGCTTCTACCAGTGATGGCTCTGAATCCAACCGATCAATAGCAACAATCAAATGTTGCTCAAGGGTGTTGGAACCTCACGCCATCTACCACTGGATCACTTTACTTTCACTACTGGTGGTTTCAGTTTGTTGAGAATTTATTTGACTGAATAAAAGAATAAATAAGTCAATACAGGTTAAAATATAAGTTAACAGTAATATTATTAAAAACAGTTCATGTGTGTCATATGTGATTAGAAAGAGACATTTAATTTCCAACCTGGTCTCACAGAAATCCGTGAAATAACCACGGATTTCGCTTAACTCAAAATCCGTGGAATAGCCACGGAATCGCTCAAATTTCTGTGAAACTGACACAAAAAGACTAAAAAATGACAAAAAACAGACACAAAATGACAAAAAGACACAAATTGACTTAAAAAAGACACAAAATGACCGAAAAAAGACACAAAATGACTAAAAAAAGACACAAAATGACAGAAAAAAGACACAAAATGACCAAAAAAAGACACAAAATGACCAACAAAAGACACAAAATGACCAAAAAATGCACAAAATGACCAAAAATAGACACAAAATGACGCTTAACTCAAAATCCGTGGAATAGCCACGGAATCACTCAAATTTCCGTGAAACTGACACGGATTTTGCTACAATGCAAGTTAATGCCAGTCATATCCCGTGGCTATTCCATGGATATTTGTTCCTATTGGTTTGTTCCAAGTCACGTGACTTTCAAGGTCCCGGCGGTCAGAACAAAAAACATGGCGGACAGTTCTCTCATTTTTAGTGAAAAAATCAATATTTTGACTTAGTTTCTGCATAAAAATGGATTTTGATCACATTTCTAGCGAGAAATATATGTTTTATTTTCTAAATATTCACTCAGTGAATGTACATAATCACTTTGTATGTTGGAATAGCCACGGGATATGACTGTCATTAACTTGCATTGTAGCCAAATCCGTGTCAGTTTCACGGAAATTTGAGCGAATCCGTGGCTATTCCACGGATTCCTGTGAGACCATGTTAATTTCATTGATTTGGAGTTACATTAAAAAGACTTAATTTCCCAAGATGCTCTAGGAGCAGACGTAACGTACGTGATTACATCAGAGTTTTGCTGTTACGCTGGATGTTTTTTGCTCTTCTTTATTTTTCACTAAAGATCGTCTGATCATGAAAGGAAAGGTCTTGCTTCATTATTTTTAGTCAAGAAGTATTTTCTGCTACACAGTTTCATGTGTTTGTTTTTTTCCCATCTCTTTTGTAAGATTTAAAATTGATTCCTCTGGCTAATTGCTGTAAACACTGCAACAAAACACAGGCTGGATGTGTGACACATGTCAACATAATTGTCTCACTGCTTTCCTCTGCAACATAACGACTTGTTAGTAGCTCTGACATGATGTCAAGTGTGATGAAAAGCATGACTAAAACCCCCTGCAATCACATACAAAACCTATTTTGTGTCACTCTTAGAGTACTGTATGAGCTATAAATCAAAAATGCACTAGATAAATTAGTAATGATGACTATTAAACAGCAGAGCAACAGAGAGGTTAAAGTGTTTACTCTGGTATGAAGCAAAACAAATGGATGTTGTTGCAAGATCTCTCCTTAGAATGTCCATTTGAATATGTAGAGGATTGTGACATTTTCTATAAGAAATGGAAATTAAGCTTGAAAATCTTCAGACCTACACTACTGGTCAAAAGTTTTAGAACACATCAACTTTTCCAGAATTTAATTGAAAATTATGCAGTTTAATGTCTCAGTGTACTCTGAAATTAATGCACATTTGCAACATTTAAAATTCTTTATTGAGCATGATAGTGTTTTGAAAGTAAAAAAAAGATTCAAAATCACATTTTATGTTGGACTAAAGGACTAAAAAAAGACACAAAATGACCAAAAAAAGACACAAAATGACAAAAAAAGACACCAAAAGACACAAAATGACTAAAAAAAGACACAAAATGACCAAAAAAAGACACAAAATGACTAAAAAAAGACACAAAATGACCAAAAAAAGACACAAAATGACAAAAAAAGACACAAAATGACAAAAAAAAGACACAAAATGACTAAAAAAAGACACAAAATTACCAAAAAAAGACACAAAATGACCAAAAAAAGACACAAAATGACAGAAAAGACACCAAAAGACACAAAATGACTAAAATAAGACACAAAATGACCAAAAAAAGACACAAAATGACAAAAAAAGACACAAAATGACAAAAAAAGACACAAAATGACTAAAAAAAGACACAAAATGACTTAGAAAGACATGAAAAGAATTCAAAAATGGACAAAATAGCCCAAGACTCCATAGAGTTAAGTTGTTAACCCATTTCTTGTTCCCTGAAAAAGGCCTACTTATAATTCTGAAATGTACATTATTTTCCAGTTTTGGTTAAGCTTACCTTTTTTTATTTACCTCTGGCAGTTCACCACTTACCTTTGGACCCTTTCAAGCTGTTCATTGGACTTGAACTGCTTGAATGGAAAAAAATGGAAAAATTGGGGTGTTCTAAAACTTTTGACCGGTGACATTAGCTCCGGCCCATTTGGGACTTAGAAAGATGATTTAATTAATAACAGCAGCAATGAGGATAAGGGAACATTCAGCAGGTTATACACTGTTGAAAATAAATAAATACCTGTGAGATATGACTCAAAATTGTATCTGCATACTGTGCCTCTGTCTTGGAGCCTTTAATCCCCAGAAAGGGGCTTGTTTACTCACTTTGGTTTTTAATCAGTGTAACTCAGCACTAATAATCTGTCTGAAGGGCATTGTGTCACATCCCGCTGCTGTCCAGCCCTCACAGAGAGGAAAATCACATGCAAAGCCAATATTACACTACAGTGTGACATTTATAATTCTTTATACTCAAATATGATATCTTGGTTTAAACTTTGATGTAGAAACAGTGCTTGGTATGTTTAAAAGTACTCTTGGGGTAATGTTTAATTATGAATTGTGTTTTGTTTGATATAATTATAAAAACTCCTCGTCACCTCCTCTTAGCTCCGTTCCACTGTTTGTACATGCGTACACTGCAAAAAAAGAAAAGTTGGGTGAACTCAAAATTTCAAGGCAACAAACTTCGATAAAATTTTAAGTTGGACTATTAAACTAAATATTTTAAGTTTTGTTTTTGAGTTTGCTCAACTCTGAATTCAGATTTTTGAACTTATAATTTTACATTGTAATAACTTTTAATCCTTACTTCTGCTAACTTCTGCAATGTGCTGAATTGGCACGATTGTAACGCCGCTATGAAATGTCAGCTAATGTTGCGACCACAATTCTGAGTTAGCATTGATACGCTAATGGCTACTCTTGTAGCTGTAACAAGCAGCGCCACTAGCATCAGTTAGCCGCTAGCTCTCGCTAATGACCGAATTTCACCGATTTCCCGCATTTCCCAACAAAGAAATAAGAGTTATCAGAACTATTGTCCCTTGTTGTGAACCCCAACTTAAAGATATAAGTAACAACAACTTACCAACTTGTTTTTGAGCAGACAACTGGCTTCCTTTGTTGTGCTAACTTACATTATTGCCCTAAATGTCAATCATTTATATTTCCAAGTTTTACCAACTTAAATCACTGTTTTAGGCCAAAAAATACAAGTTGGCTTTTTTGCAGTGTAGTAGTGCATATTTGTAGAACCAAACTGTGTGCCTTTCAATCTTTGACGAGTTGAAAACAGACGAGCAAAGTGAGCTGCAGATATTCTCCTCCAGATGTACGAGTATGTTCACATTTGTCTGCTGACATCTGTGTTTGCATGCTTGTGTGTGTGCTGATGCGTGTGTGAAGCATGTAGGCGTATGTCTGCAGACATCTGTTTGTGTGTCTGTAATCGCTGTGTGTCCATGCATGTATGTGTCTTTGTGTGTGTTTGCATGAATACACATGCACAAATTTGTCTTGTAAAAGGTGATTTTTTTTTTTTTTTACCTCTCATTGTAGATTGTGTATTTTGCAGCAGGAGGACTCAGTGTTCCTACAGTAATGTACATGTGTGCATGAGTCTTTTGTGATGTCCAGTCTGTTTTTGACGTGTTGTCATGATTTTTAAGTGTCCTTCTTGACGCATTAAATATTTTTCTGCTAATTTCACTGATATTCTTACATTTTCTGGTTCACACAACTCTCTATTTTGTCTCATACTTTGAATGTGTGTAAATACAAATACACATTTATATAAATGGGATTCCATTTAATATATAAGCCACCTCGAGCTGCACTAATTATTATTTTCATTCTAGATTAATCTGTTGACTCTTTTTTGCTAAATCAAATAATAATTTAGTAAAGCGAACTCTTCAAATGTCTTGCTTTGCCTTAACAAGAGCCCAAATTCCTATAAAAATGTTTTTAAGTCATATAAAACACTGAAATGCAGCAAATTGTCATAACTAAGGAATTGGGACTCAACACTCACAGTGAATCCTTTATAAAAAAAATCGGTAACACTTTACAATAACCATCATTTATAAATGGTAAACAGTTCGTTTATTAATGTTTAATCATCATTTATAAACCATATATAGGCCATTTAGAATGATAAAAACATAATTTATTATGTTTAACTAACTAAATCGTTTATAAATGGCAAATAGATGGAATATTAATGTAAGTTTTACTTTACCATGAACAAACAATTAAATTATAATTAATAGTTTATTAATAGTTTTAGTTGCACTCATTTTAACATTTTTAACACCATATTAAGTATGTTAATGATTTTTGAAATGATTCGTATACCTTTGAGAAATTGGTTGAACATTTTTTTAAGATTAAATATGTACAGCACTTTGTAAATGTTAATTATTGGTTTATAAACCATCTATAAACATTATTTAGTTGGTTATTGTAAAGTGTTACCAAAAAATCTTTATAAAAATAAATCTGTTTGTGTGTCTGTAATCGCTGTGTGTCCATGCATGTATGTGTCTTTGTGTGTGTTTGCATGAATAAACATGCACAAATTTGTCTTGTAAAAGGTGATTTTTTTTGCAGATTGTGTGTTTTGCAGCAGGAGGACTCAGTGTTCCTACAGTAATGTACATGTGTGCATGAGTATACAGGTGTACTCTCCATGTGAGCATTCAGCCTCACACTGAATGAATTCTTGTTACAGTTGCCAGCAGCTGCAGCGTAGAGGAGGCCTTCGTGTCCCTGAGCGGACCAGTATCAGACTGGGGAGCAGCTGGCCAGTAATAGCTGCCCACTATTCACCGATACTCCACTGGCCTTTCCCCCACTGGAACCCACTGTGGCCTCGTGGGAGCTCGCTAGATTGCTCGGTACTTGAATTTTCCCTGTGGAGGCCATTTTTCTGAGTAAATGCCCCTCCCCCAGGGGCACTGTCACAATTACTGCCACACTACTTCATAGTGAGCTGGTTGACACTTTTTATACAGTGTCATGGTTCCCAGTAACATGTAGAGCTAACATGCTGTCTAAAAGTAGAGGAATGTGGCTATATCCTCACCTAAGATCCCTAGAAATAATATTTATACTGGAGATATGGTTTTCATGGTCATTTTGGGGGCTGCAGTTTGTAGTGCTGTTGTATTATTTTCCATTAATACCAACCCACGAAGGTTGCCGGGGCCGGACTAAAACTCTGAACTAAATTCTGCTCAATATTAATTTAATTGCTTTCTGAAATACAGTAAATTATCTGGTTTTGAGCTGCTACTGATAAGAATACATGTTATGATAAGACTGTTATTGTGGAGTAAATCAAATATAGAAAATATATATATATATATAGAAATAACAGGTAGAGAGGTAAAAATGAAAAATGAATGGTAAATAATTTATATAAAGTTGATATAAAGTATGAAAAAGGCTTCTATAGTGGCTGACAGGACACAAGGTTTGTTAGAGTTTATTTTCTTCTCTCGTATATATTAGTGGCTATATTTGTTGTCTTAACTATAGTAAAAGTGCTTGTTAGCTCATGTGCTAATGCTAATGTTTGTTAGCTCTTACGGTGGATTCACAAGGTGATTTGAGTATTTGTAATTCTTGTTAATAGCCTGCAACTAACAAGGGGAGTGCAGCAAGTTTTCAATGATATTCAGATGTAACATAACACCTAACAGGCTGCAGGCATGTTTCTGTAAACAAGCATCTGAAAATATCAGCGTTGTGATTCACACTGACTTCACCTCATGTCCAGTCAGTCAGTCAGGTATTCTGCCACTCACTGAATAAAGTATAGTTATTTTATCTGGATGTGTATAGTTACAGCTCAAACAAAGGTATGATTTCTCTCTGATATTTTCTATCTATTGTTTCTCCATAAGTAGCAGTGGGAAGTTCTCCCCACCTCCCCATGAAATGAAACCTAAACCCCGATAGTGTGATACTACAGTCAGGGACAGACTCCAGATAAGCCAGCTGGCAGCTCTGCACTTCTCGCCCCTTTTGACATTTCAAAAATGTCATCACCAATCATCCCTCGGCCTAAATCATGTCCCACCATCATGAAGTCACGGCCGCCCAATAATCTCGACAGGACAGCTGTTTTACATAAGGGAATTATTGTGTAACAGTTTAAATATACAGCCACTTTAGTCTGCAGTTAAAAAAACACACACATGGGTGGTTGACGTGAACTCAAATTCAAAGTGAAAAAAAGAATAATTCAAAAATATATGTCAAATGACATACAATTATATTCCCTTATATGTGAATAATTCATAACTGAATGTGTCCATTTCTAATTCTTCATATATTTAGCATATTATTAACTTTTTGGTGTGGTAGTCTTAAAATGTGTCCACCGGTGCAACAAAATAAAGAATGTCATTATTTAATTCAGAGAATGTTGGACAGATAAGATGGATAAGCCCAAGGCATATTAGTTATGCATATTTTTTATCAATTTACATTATTTTCAATGATCAATCAATGTAAATTGATAAAAATATTCAGATCAATACTTAAACTGCGTTGTACCAAAGGACTACCTTAAGACGACCAGTTCCAACACTGCATGGAAATATTAATATTCTGAAAATATTTGAGACAGAAGTGATCTTGTGTCCAGAGATTCTTCTGTCCTTCCTGATTCTGGAAGGACCCCTCTCAGTAATGGGGTGGTCACATTAATGCCTGTTTTATATCGACATAATGGCGTTTTGCTCCAGGAGGACACCAGTTTTACAGACAAAATGTAATGTGTCATAATAACTCTACATAGGGACCTTAACACTTATATCCTCTAGAGCAGTAGTTCTCAACCTTATTGGGTCGCGACCCCCAAGTTAACATGCATGTTGTCCGCGACCCCCCGCTCACTGAACACAATCTCACAGTTCAGATCATACAAACTCAGTTGATACAACACATTTTGTACAAATAATGAAGCACAAAATGACCCAAAAAAGACATAAAATGACCAAAAAAAGAAACAAAATTTCTAAAAAAAAACCCACACACACAAAATGACCAAAAAAAGGAAACAAAATGACCAAAAAAGACACAAAATGACCATATAAGACATAAAATGACAAAAAAAAGACACAAAATGTCTTAAAAAAGACACAAAATGACCAAAAAAGGAACAAAATGACCAAAAAAGACATAAATTGACCACAAAATGATCCAAAAAAGACACAAAATGACCCAAAAAAGACATTAAATGACCAAAGGAATAAAACACATTAACACATGAACACTTTAACACAGTGGAGACAGAGCTGACTTCCTAAATGATTTGGCGACCCCCAGAAATCATCTCACGACCCCAATTGGGGTCTGGACCCCAAGGTTGCGAATAGCTGCTCTAGATTCATTAAGTAAACAGTCGTATGAAATGCATTCAAGTATTTTAATGTATTTAGATACATTTTCCATTAAATTACAGTTGTTTTAAGATAAGTAATGCTACCTAGGACAGTTGCACCGGTGGACAAATGTCATGTTCAAAACAGAATATTTGCATAGTTGAAAAACGATACTCATTGTTTGCAGATGGATTAGATGTAGAAGAATGAACTGCATATTAAAACATTAATTTTATTGAAATATTATCAAATTTTAGTAATATTTGTCACTGGGAACACAAAAATTGAGCGTCACGTCAACCACCCACATACAAAAAAAATGTAAAGTCAAGGCAAAGTATACTGTTAAGGAAGTGAAGTGATTCAGTGAAAGTTAACAATTATCAGATATCTTATTATAAAAAAAAGATGTAACTCATTCATACATAAAGCATCACTGGTTTATATATACAATATGTGTTGTGGTGAATGGAGACTTAGGTTTTACATTAAATATTTTATTATTAATGTGTTCTGCTTCACCCACAGTAGCTTCAGTGAGTCAGCCTGCACAGTGTGTGTGCAGCTGGTGACCTCAAGTACAGAAACTCAGCGTATAAAATATCAAAAACTCATCGACCTTGTTGAGTTACACCATACAAAACTCAGCCATGCCTCAATTATCCTACCAAATACATCTTTTTCTTCTTGTCCTCATGCACATCTTTCCCTTTGTGACTTACAGTTCTGAGTGGACTTGATAATGTTTCATCAACCTGCAATTTGAGCTTTCACTTCAGCCTCGTCCACGAAATAACCCGCTGCATGATTGCTTTAAAATACTTTAAAATACCTAAATTTTCAGGAAGTAAAATGTTCCTTTCAGGATGAATAACCTGAGTCTTTCTGTATTAACCCTACAGGTAAGGTCAAGAAAAGAAAACTCATTACACAATACACTTCTATTTCTCTTTTAAACTGCAATGGAGAATATGAAGAAAGCTGCTAAAAAAATAAAAAAAAACCCTGAGTCAAGTTATTTTTTCTTCTTTTTTTTAATGTTTTAGACAGCTTTTTGGAGTCACGGTTGAAGTGGTAGAGATGTCATGATTTACAACTGTAAATGACTCATAAAATTTTAAGTTGGACTATTAAACTAAATATTTAAAGTTTTGTTTTTGAGTTTGCTCAACTCTGAATTCAGAATTTTGTCAACTCAACTGTAAGTTGTACTAACTTATAGTTTTACATTGTAATAACTTTTAATCCTTACTTCTGCTAACTTCTGCAATGTGCTGAATTGGCACGATTGTAACGCCGCTATGAAATGTCAGCTAATGTTGTGACCACAATTTTGAGTTAGCATTGATACGCTAATGGCTACTCTTGTAGCTGTAACAAGCAGCGCCGCTAGCAACAGTTAGCCGCTAGCATCAGTTGGCCGCTAGCATCAGTTGGCCGCTAGCATCAGTTAGCCGCTAGCATCAGTTAGCCGCTAGCATCAGTTAGCCGCTAGCTTTCGCTAATGACCAAATTTCACCGCTTTGCCGCATTTCCCAACAAAGAAATAAGAGTTATCAGAACTATTGTCCCTTGTTGTGAACCCCAACTTAAAGATATAAGTAACAACAACTCACCAACTTGTTTTTGAGCAGACAACTGGCTTCCTTTGTTGTGCTAACTTACATTATTGCCCTAAATGTCAATAATTTATATTTCCAAGTTTTACCAACTTAAATCACTGTTTTAGGCCAAAAAATACAAGTTGGCTTTTTTGCAGTGAAGATGGCAGCGCCCGGATCCTGGATATTTTTTATTTCATTTTTGTACAGAGGGAGGAAGTGGAGACACCTCTTCCATCTACATACAGTCTATGCTTGAAGTGCAATAATTGGATAAAATTCCATTAAAAATAAAATTCCATCCCGTTGTCATTTGTTTAAAAAGAACTAGAAGCTGCAGGAGAAGCATGAAGCTTATGGTCCAATTAACTGGATGACTTGGTGGTCGACAATGTGACAGAATTACTCACAGAGCCAGGTAGATGTCAGGCTAGCATTAATTAAAGCTATTTTTTTTTCAAAGATTGTGCAAAGGGTAGGGAATTTGATTAACCACCCACAATATTGTTTGACATCACAGAGCTACACATGTTAAAACACCACACTGCTGTATGATTATACACATTATCAGAGGTGGGCAGAGTAGCCAAAAAATGTACTCAAGTAAAAATACTGTTACTTAAGATTATAATTACTCAAGTAAAAGTAAAAGTACTCATAAAAATAATTACTCGAGTAAGAGTAAAAAAGTATGCAGTGAAAAGACTACTCAAGTACTCAAGTACTGCGTTTTCTCCGGATTTATTTTTGAAAGCAACACAAACGGTATAAAATAGTAGCAAACAACATATAAAACAGCAATCTTCAAACTAAAGATACAATATATTGCCATAAGTTGCAAAGGGTGGACCGACGCCATATTAAACCCTATGGATTAAGAATAGGTTGACACTTTAATGCTCAGTGGGTTCTTCCATTTTCTCCGTAAAATATTGGTGTTCTGCTCCTGTGAAAATAGCCACGGACACTTGTTCGGCGCGGAACCGGAGCCGTTAAAAAGTGCGCGTTCACTGTTGCTATGGCTACGACCAACATGACCACACTTGTCATCTGACCCAAGTAGCTGCATTTGATTGGCAAGATCATTTCTAATGTTTTTTATTGGTTGAAAGCTGAAGACGTAGAAATAGATCTTGCATGTAATAAAAAAAAAAGTAACTACCATCACGTAGCCAAATAGAACGGCGTAAAAGTACTGTTCCTTCTTCAAATATATACTCAAGTAAAAGTTAAAGTATGGTCCAAAAAAACTACTCCTAAAATTACAATTCATCCAAAAAGTTACTCAAGTATTTGTAACGGAGTAAATGTAGCGCGTTACTACCCACCTCTGCACATTATGCACAAGTCCACAGATGCGTATAGAGAAAATAAACCATCCCAACGATTTAAAGTCTTGACCTAGCTTGCACAGATCTGCTGACAGTAATCTTTTGGAGCATTTCTGTCTGGTTTCTGCTCTGCTGCTAAATGAGACATTCTGAAGGCAGCAGGCTGGTGGGTTGAGTGTATGGGGATGTCAGTTCACATCCACCTCTGATACCAGCCATGCCCTCACTCAGTCACTATCATGGTAGTAAAGCGGTTCAGACTAGAACAAGCAGCTATTTGCCCTGAAGAGAAGTCTCTGTATGTGCAGAGATCTGGGCTAGAGGTTGGCATGTTCTCTTTCTGTCTCTGTCTCTTTCCTGCACAAATCCACTTAACTGCTGAACAACTTTTTCCACAGTTTTAGTTCCAGATTTAAGTGGAGTCAACACCTGCCCATTGGTAGCAAATCACCTTATCCAGTCAGCCTTAATAAAACCACCTCTGCATTCTTTATCTTTGCCCAAAACAACACAAGAAGGGGGTATTATCCCAGGCTTTCATGGATAATATTTGGGAGATATTGTTCCTGTTTTACTTATTTTCCTCATGATTACTTCAATATTGTGATATGAGACTTCTTCCATTTTTTTTTAAAGCACCTTTACCCACCAGCTTTAACGTATTTACATATTCTAGTGGTCCCAGGAATGGGCGTGTCAAAATGACTCAACAGCGCTCCCTTGAAAGTCAAGAAAATGAAGCCCCTCGCACAGGAATGTCGTAGAGACATGAAATTTTCTACATACATGTACCATGGCAAGACGCACCAAAAAGTCTCAAGAACCCATACCCTAAAACGTACAGGAAGTCGGCCATCTTGGATCGAAAATGGCATTTCCTGCTGTTTTTTTTACATTTCTAGCTCGCATACTTTAATGAACTCCTCCTACAGATTTTACCCGATCAACTATATATATTATATATATATATATATATATATATATATAATATATATGCAAAATACCAACTTTTAAGGTGAAATTAAACATTATTTGTGTCATTTTTTAAGGCCGACATAAATATTCAATCAATATCACTTTTAAATGTTCCAGTTGGTATTTTGCATATATATATATATGATATATATACAGTACAGGCCAGAAGTTTGGACACACACCTTCTCATTCAATGCGTTTTTCTTTATTTTCATGACTATTTACATTGTAGATTCATCAAAACTATTAATGAACACATATGGAATTATGTACTTAACAAAAAAAGTGTGAAATAACTGAAAACATGTCTTGTATTTTAGATTCCTCAAAGTAACCACCCTTTGCTTACTAGAATATAAGATATGTTTTCAGTTATTTCACACTTTTTTGTTAAGTACATAATTCCACATGTGTTCATTAATAGTTTTGATGAATCACAATGTAAATAGTCATGAAAATAAAGGAAACACATTGAATGAGAAGGTGTGTCCAAACTTTTGGCGTGTACTGTATATATATATATGCATAAAAAAGACACTGAGCCTCCACTATATCCTTGCTCTGACTCTAGACTATAGATCCAGAAACTTAATTTCCTCATCTTGATTGCCTACTTACAAAAAAACTAAGGGGAAATGGTCCAATGACTGAGCAAGATGGGCAATTTGGTGGCCATTTGATACAAATTAGAAGGTCAAAAACTCAAAATTTCGCTTGGGAACCATTTTTTTTTGACTCAGCACCCTCCTCACTTCTTATAGGAGGCCTTTTTTCTGAAATCCGTCTAGACTAAGAACAGAAAAGAGGCATTGCTCTTCTGACAAACTGGGGTTGTACTGCCCCCCATTGCTGTGGTCAAGCAGTACAGCTGTCCTGCAGAACTCAAAACCAAAACCTGCTCACATCTTGCAATTGTTATTAGAAAACAGCCACATCAGTGTTGCTGTCACTGAAATCAAACTCTTGCTCTTGGTGCACTGAGAGTAATCCAGTGTGCCTTCATCGCTGACATGATATCTCTGATATTAAAGGCTTTAAAAGCAGCCGGCAATAACCGAGGCTGTCATGGCAACCCCGGGGGACACACACTGAGAGCCTACAGGTGCTCAAACATGCTTATAAAGAAATGTCAAGTTTCATACAGACCAAGGAGGAATACCTTTAGAAAATGGCAAATGCAAATGTCATTTATTAAATTATTCTAACACATACTTTAGCATTTGTCAGACTGCAAACAGAATGAAATGAGCAATTAAAAAAATGAAAAATCTACATTTTATAGATGAAAATATGTAAAGAAGAGTTGGTGAAGGGAACAGCTCAGTGGCATTAAGGTGAAAGAAAAAAATATTGTTTTCTTGATACATTATCTGAGCATGTCAGATGTTATATACTGTGTGAATTTGAATGGTTGATTTTTTTTAAGTGGAATCATTAAAAACTGATGATTTTTTGTTCATTTATAAAAATAATAGATTGTTTTTCATAAAATGATCAAACCATATTGTAGTTGCTCTTTGTGAATTTATATAAATGTAACTAATATTACTATACAATGTAATACTGTATTGAATTAGGAAACAATTGCCTTCCAAATACAATCACAGCAGGTTTTTACATTTTTTGCTCTGTGAACAATTTTCAAGTATGAAAAAAACAACAACACTGACCATGTAGCAGCATACTGAGAGTGCAAAAGGAAAAACTGTGTGCACACAAAAAAAGCAGGCATTAAGAACAACTATGCTGTGAGGACTAGAGTTGTTAAAAAAACCTGCAACTTTCTAACATGTGTCCTCTGTAGAATTATTTCAGAGAAATAAGGGGCCTGAAACCTCACTGCAAAAAAGCCAACTTGTGTTTTTTTTTTTGCCTAAAACAGTGATTTAAGTTGGTAAAACTTGGAAATATAAATGATTGACATTTAGGGCAATAATGTAAGTTAGCACAACAAAGGAAGCCAGTTGTCTGCTCAAAAACAAGTTGGTGAGTTGTTGTTACTTATATCTTTAAGTTGGGGTTCACAACAAGGGAGCGGTGCTGCTTGTTACAGCTACAAGAGTAGCCATTAGCATATCAATGCTAACTCTAAATTGTGGTCGCAACATTAGCTGACATTTCATAGCGGCGTTACAATCGTGCCAATTCAGCACATTGCAGAAGTTAGCAGAAGTAAGGATTAAAAGTTATTACAATGTGAAATTATAAGTTAGTACAACTTACAGTTGAGCTGACAAAAATCTGAATTCAGAGTTGAGCAAACTCAAAAACAAAACTTAAAATATTTAGTTTAATTGTCCAACTTAAAATTTTATGGAAGTTTGTTGCCTTGAAATTTTGAGTTCACCCAACTTTTCTTTTTTTTACAGTGTATGGTCCTGACTGTGGTATTTTGTCATCCAGTTCGTTAGATGGTTCTGTCGTGACAGAATGAGGGGAAACTGCAGCTCTCTGGCATTGCAGGATTATTGGAAACTAATCAAAACCATATTGCTGCAGACTTTTTTAAAAGCAAATATTGCTATTATATAATCAATTATTTTATATACTGTAATATACTACTATTATTATTATACCGGCCTTATTTATTATTATTATTATTATTATTATTACTACTATTATTATATATTATATGTCATATTATTTTACTTATAATTACTTTATTTATATTTTTCATTTTATTTTTATATTGTTTATTATCTATTATTACATATTATATTATATATATTATATTATATACTGTACTATTATTATTATTATTATTATTATATACCGTCTAGTCACTATAGCATTGTTGCATCATATCACCAGTTTAATTATTACCATCATCTGCCAACCATCCTACCAACTGATGTTCTTTTTTAACTTCTTAAGTGTTCTTGTTCTATTCTGTGTTTTTTTTCTATTGTTGTTTTTATTTATGCTACCTCAGTATTTTATTCTATTGTATTTTATTGTACTTGAATACCGGACTGCTGTGACAACCGAATTTCCCTTCGGGGATGAATAAAGTAATCTATCTATCTATAAAATTCTTTCATGATGACATGTTAATTTAATTACCTGTTAATTACAGTTAGACGTGTTTACTTGCTTTAACATAATTCAGTATTCTTCTTCTTGTGTTTTTTAAAAGACAAATAATTCTGCTGGGACACTAGTGCCTCAATATAAAGCTATTAATAAAAACCTAAAAGAGAGAAAATGATACATTTTCCTTTGTGAATTAAAGACAAAAGACTTCCATGTTACTAGGCTGGCAGAAACTCCTGCTCCACCTCTACATGAGTATCAGTCAGTTCTCCCTGTCACCTTATTAGTGCTGCCTGGCTGCCTCGGGCCCGCTCAACCAGAAAATATGTCACCTATGTGTGTCATTATGTCCCCATTTTTGTGAAGCTAACAGTTCACGTCTCAGTCTCACTCTGGTCTATTATCCTGTTCAAACTAGCCTGCTGGAGACAGAGAGCTAACATCTCTAGATCCAGGGTCACTGATTACCTCATTGTTGCTCATTAACTCCAAAGTAGCGGTGACCTCTTCATCACACTCCTCCTTATCAGACATGAACCGAACCGCAAACACAAAATTTATTAGCGCTTTTAACATTTCCAGCTCCTTTTGCTGGAGCTTTAATTGTCACACACAAGAGTAGATGAGAGTAAAACAATGAATTTTCTTTCTTTAGATCCTAGTTTCATCTCTTGTTTGTATTCCATTAGCGCTTTCAATTAATCTGAGATTTGTGAGCAACAGGAATCACACATCATTAACCCTTTATCAGGCAAAGAACTATATTTGGTAACTTCAGGTAATATTTCGAAGAAAAAAGTTGCACATTTACTAGATTAAAGTGGCAAATCTACAAGAAAAAAAGTCGCAGATTTAAGAGATTTAAAGTGGCAAATCTGCGCGAAAAAAGTTGCAGATTTACAAGAAAAAAGTGGGAAACCTTAACTTAATAGGACACTCATTGAAATACTTGCAAATTTCAACCCTAGAGAATATTGGAGGATATTACATACTGCCAGAATGTGTAAAAAAAACATCCGAAAATAATATTTTGAGAAAAAAGTTTACGAGATTAAAGTGGCAAATCTACAAGAAAAAAATGTGCAGATTTATGAGATTTAAAGTGGTGAATCTGGGAGAAAAAAGTTGCTTTTTTTCCATTTTTTCTCGTAAATCTGCAACTTTTTTTGCGCAGATTTGCCACTTTAAATCTCTTAAATCTGCAACTTTTTTTCTTGTAGGTTTGCCACTTTAATCTAGTAAATTTGCAACTTTTTTCTCGAAATATTACCTGACTCTAACTACCAGATATAGTTCTTTGCCTGATAAAGGGTTAAATATAGCCACAAACACTAATGGGCAAGGAAAAAAGACCAGTAAATTGTATGTTATTGTTATCAGAAAGACATATAAAGTATGAATGCATTTTATAAGCAACCATGTGAAGAGAAGGGGAAGAAAGCAACTTCAGTAAAATAAAATTGTGACTTTAACATAAAATGGTATATTATCCTTCTAAAAGCCCACAAACAGGTTAGAGAATACAAGTCATTCCATCATTTGGTGTCTAATTTTACAGCAACATGTCATGGATCATCTTGAGGCTCTGCTTACTCTACTTACTACACCTACGCTACCTGTAGCTCCACAGACTGACACACTATCAAACATATCTGCAAGCGTGACCTTGGATCACAGCTGAAAGCTGTCGCCAAAAAAACAAACTGTTTGTGGTATCACGTGGTCACGTGTCACAACAAACAATAGATCAGCTACATGCATGTGAGGACTACACTGCAAAAAAGCAAACTTCTATTTTTTGGCCTCAAACAGTGATTTAAGTTGGTAAAACTTGGAAATATAAATTATTGACATTTAGGGCAATAATATCACATACAATCGTGCCAATTCAGCACATTGCAGAAGTTAGCAGAAGTAAGGATTAAAAGTTATTACAATGTAAAATTATAAGTTAGTACAACTTACAGTTGAGTTGACAAAAATCTGAATTCAGAGTTGAGCAAACTCAAAAAACAAAACTTTAAATATTTAGTTTAATTGTCCAACTTAAAATTTTATTGAAGTTTGTTGCCTTAAAATGTTGAGGGTTTTTTTTGCAGTGTACCTCTGGATTCTTTTTAGGACATGGTTTAGTTTTTGTTGTGATTTGATCTTCTCAACTAACACTTCAGTGGTGGTTAGAAAAAGGCAAAATAAGGTCACTCTCACTAACTGTAGAGGAAGCTATTACAATGATTGTCTACATAAATGCTGCACTTTTATTAACTCCACAAAATGAACAGAAGTCCCATTTAGAAAGAGTAACTTTTGAGAGCTGAAAGTTATTTTAAGAGAGCAAATCAGCCCATAAAGTCCAAAGATCATGTTGTGTTTAGTTGCAGATGAGCACAGTTTGTACCCAATCTGTCAAAACCAAACAGCCAATAGCTGGTCAGCGGTGAGCACAGCAATATAACTGATTTCACTATTTTTAACAATACAAAATATATTTTAGTCTATCTTTAAAAAATATTTCAAAGTACATCAGAAGAAATTCACAAACCTATTTTGGCTTTTATGCATAATTTTTCCTAAGAATTTAAATCAAACGCTTCGACAAAACACGTCAAATCAGGCCTGTTATTATTTAACCCATAAGAACCCAGAGCCAGTGATCCTTAAAGGAAGTTATGGGGGATATACCACAGAACAAGTGAACCACATAGAACACATTTATCATGTTTAAAAAAAATTCCACCCCTAAATGTCAAAGATCTGTGATGTGGCATATATATTTTTAATTTTTAATTTTATTAATTCTTTTCGAACCGAAAAAAAATAAACAACATAAACTACAACAGCGTAGGCTAGATGCATATACATATTCATACACATACTCACATAGACACCATTAAAAAGATGTACATAAACATATAAACATTTACACACATACAGTATATATAAACCTATACATATACATGCATCTGCCCCGTTTAAGTAATAAGATTTACTTAAAACTTAATATTCACTATGCATTTCCTTACATCATTTTGGTTCGAAAAGTAGGGAGTAGGCTGAAGTATAAAATACTTCTCTAGGCCTCTCCCCTGATACTCAACACTTCAAAAATAAGAAATTGTATCTCTATATATAGCCACTTAATGTCAAATAAATATGTATTATTATTATTATTATTATTTATTTACTTATTTTCTTATTAGTCAACCATAGTATATCAAACAACTTAGATCTGAGAATTTCTATTACTCCCGCAAAGATGTTAAATTGGGCGTTTATGGTATTTATGCTTATGATATTTCCTATTTTTAAATTAATAAACTAGACACATTTTCTGCTTACAGAGACACACATTTTACTTTTTCTCTGCATCTCCACAACATATATCAAAAGTGTGACATTAATAGTGCTGTTTAACAACAAATTCCATTTCAGATTTGTTTTTAAGTAATAAAATAATAATAAATCAATAATACATAAATATAAATAACACTGCCTCATTTGACGGCTTCTCAACAAGCTACTGTAGCTGTAGAACACTGAAAAACACACTTGAATATTACTAGAACATTTAAAATGTTTGTGACACCCGCGTCTCTGTGGGTTCTTATGGGTTAAAGCAGGGGTGTCAAACTCAAATACACAATGGGCCAAAATTCAAAACTTGAATAAAATCGCGGGCCAACATTGAACAAATAAACCTTTTAATATATACCAAACATGTTTTGCTTTAACATTAAATATGGAACCAGCAATGCTTATAAACATACAATATATAACTAAATAGTGCAGACATGCAAAATCAAATTTCAAATAAAAAAAACATCAATGTCATTAATTTATTAAATAAAAATTAAATAAAAATCGTATGCCTCTTTTCTATTTGCATCCTTCTGATTTAAATATCAAAATAAAGTTTTTCAACAAGTTAATAAATTCTGCCTTTCTTTTCTCCATTTTTGGGAAGGGGTAGCTGGGAGACAGCTCTAGCTTGAGGTTGCTATGACGACTGTCACAGAGGAGCGTTTCTGGGTCCTGTCCTGATTGACGCGCCAAAACAGCAGCAGGGCATTGTGGGATTTGTAGTATTAGCGGTAAATACGCCGTATAATACCGGCGGGTCAGCTTTTATAGTACAATAATAAGATAATAATTTGGTATTGCCTGGCGGGCCAAATAAAATTACACTGCGGGCCAAATTTGGCCCGCGGGCCAGAGTTTGACACCCCTGGGTTAAAGGCTTCCTCATGCTGGAGTCATCTGGTAGTGTGCAGTGTTAGATCCATGTAAAGGTATAATGATCTATTATATCCTTATGGTGCTGATAATCCTGCTGCTGCTCTGAAGTGTGGAGAACCATGAGTCTCTAATACAGACACATTTATGAGCCACTTCTTTTCTCCACACTGACACTCAGCTCAGTCAGGTGTAACCAGGGTTAACCATCATTATTATAGTTCCTTCTTCAGGTAATACTTCGAGAAAAAAAGTTGCAAATTTACTAGATTAAAGTGGCAAATCTACAAGAAAAAAGTCCCAGATTTAAGAGATTTAAAGTGGCAAATCTGCACAAAAAAAGTCGCAGATTTACGAGAAAAAAGTGGGAAAAAACTTTTTTTCTCAGAGATTGACCAATTTAAATCTCATAAATCTGCATTTTTTTCTTGTAGATTTGCTACTTTAATCTCGTAAAGTTGTTTCTCAAAATATTGTTTTCGTATGTTTTTTTTACACATTCTGGCTGTATGTAATATCCTCCAATATTCTCTACACTGTAAAAAATGTTTGTAGAAATTACAGTAAAACACTGTCAAATTGCATCAGAAATAGGTGGTAAAATTAAACATTGTACATCACCGTAGTAGATACTTTTAATTACTGTTAATCAAAGAATAGCATAAAACTTTAAATTCTGCTGTCATAAACTTTAGAAAACACACAGTTGTGCTAAAATAAAAATATAACATTTTTATGTAAAATTAATGGAGAAATACCATAATGACACAATTATCCTAAAAGTAATGGGATTATTCAGTGTAAATTACAGTTTTTGCTGATATTTACATTAACATACGCTCACTGTATTTTTTACAGTGAAGTTCTGGCAACCACAGCTGCTGGTATTTTACCGTAAATTAAACAGATTTTTTTTTACAGTGTAGGGTTGGAATTTGGAATTTGCAAGTATTTCAATGAGTGCCCGATTAAGGGTTAAAAACCCCATGGCACCATAGATTCTAATGGTTATTGTGTGTAATGATTTACCATAATATTTCTGCTGTACATTAAATTTAGAGTTACATGAAACATCAGTATAGGCAACAAATTAAGACTTACAGAATGTACTAATAAAGTTCAATGTTTTAAAGTGTGAATTTAACATTATAAAATCATCTTGGGTAAAATAATACTAGTCAGACCAGCCTAATGTTAGGCTTCAATGTCAAATAATAGCAGGATGCAAAGATTTTGATAACAACCAGCACATAAAAACAGTTCCACTCATGGCTCCCACACAAACTGGCAAACAGCAGTTATATACACAGTTTCACAACGAGATGAGAGCACAATGTCAAGAAAAAAGTAAACACTCATATGATGGCGCCATATGTTCTCCACAACAACCAACAGGTGCTGTGCAACAAATGACAATCACATCTCACCACGAAACTGTATCACACTGCCTTTAACCCTTTATCAGGCACAGAACTATAGTTGGTAACTTCAGGTAATATTTAGAGAAAAAAGTTGCAAATTTACTAGGTTAAAGTGGCAAATCTACAAGAAAAAAAGTTGCAGATTTACGAGAAAAAAAGTGGGAAAAAAGCAACTTTTTTCTCCCAGATTCACCACTTTAACCCTTAATAGGACACTCATTGAAATACTTGCAAATTCCAAATTTCAACCCTAGAGAATATTGGAGGATATTACATACAGCCAGAATGTATAAAAAAAAAATATATTTTGAGAAAAAAGTTTACAGATTAAAGTGGCAAATCTACGAGAAAAAATGCATATATTTATGAGATTTAAAGTGGTGAATCTGGGAGAAAAAAGTTGCTTTTTTCCCACTTTTTTCTCGTAAATCTGCACAGATTTGCCACTTTAAATCTCTAAAATTTACAACTTTTTTCTCAAAATATAACCTGAAGTTACCAAATATAGTTCTTTGCCTGATAAAGGGTTAAAGAGTATGGGTCTCATCTTTAGCAGAGCGATGTCTGGATGCTGTGTGTACAGACTGGTGAATCAAGTCGTTGTTCGCCATGTCTGGGTTTTATATCCACAGAGATATTGTAACTGTTCTCAAACTTCCCTCCATCTTTTCCCGGTCTGTAGTTCATGTTCCCCCTACTAGCCGTCAGTGAGGCCAATTTATCAGCTGTCATCATGAGCACAGCCCCCGACAACAGCAGCTAGCATAGCAAACGTTAGCTGTTAGCTTCATGTTGATGGCTTCAGACTGGTCAGAATCTGACCAACCGTTTTCAATTTAACTTTCACTGAGGTCCTGGATAGGTGGCTTAATGGAGAAGTTCTCCGGACATATATTGCTAACAAAAATTGCTTATGGGACCAAATTTAACAAGAGAAACCCACTGGGGGACATGTTAACACCACAGCAACACCAACAATTCATCATCATCCATGTCGATCATGAGATCAATTTTGAGTTAGCATTGATACGCTAATGGCTACTCTTGTAGCTGTAACAAGCAGCGCTGCTAGCATCAGTTAGCCGCTAGCATTAGTTAGCCGCTAGCATCAGTTAGCCGCTATCGTCAGTTAGCCGCTAGCATCAGTTAGCCGCTAGCTTTCGCTAATGACGTAACAACAACTCACCAACTTGTTTTTGAGCAGACAACTGGCTTCCTTTGTTGTGCTAACTTACATTATTGCCCTAAATGTCAATAATTTATATTTCCAAGTTTTACCAACTTAAATCACTGTTTTAGGCCAAAAAATACAAGTTGGCTTTTTTGCAGTGTGCGTTCAGGATGAGTCACGTGTGATCTGAGACCTGACTGTATGAGGTGGTCTTTTAAATTCCAAAACGTATGTAATATAACTTACTATCATGTCACCTTACATCTCATCATCTGCATTACATCACAGCTTTTAAAATATAAGTGGAAACTCCATGCATGCATTTAATGCATTCACACATATCAGCATGCTCTAATCTGTTGTCCAAATATTAGAGAGGTTAATAGACTAATAGAGTTAATAGAGTAATTAAAAAGATGAGTATTTACTTTTGAAACAATGACACCAACGTCTCAAACCTGCATTCTTAAAAACATCTTAATGAGTTCATGGTCTCAATCACTAGTTTCAAGCTTTCTTCAATACATCATGATGCTTATTTTCTAAAATTTGGTCTCATTTAAATAAAAATAGACTCCTAAACTTTGATCCTTTCTCTGTGTGTTTTCAGCTCAGGAAAGTAAATCATAACATTTTTCATGTTCAGCGTTTATAAACTCTCTGAGGAGTCGACTGGCTGCTCAGTTTGCACCGTCTGAACCAAACACTGCACTCGCTCGCCAAAATAAAGGTTTCAAAACAGAAGCCCACAAACCAAAGAATTACCTAACAGTAACCTCTCATTATTGCATATTACACTGCAAAAAGAGATGTGTTAAAAATGACACATGCAGAATTTTAACACATGTAGTGAGTGTGCGTAGGGACTAAACATGTTGTGTCAAATTTAACAAAATAAAAGTGTGAGCCATTTTAACACACAAATGTGTTATTTTAACTCATTATATGTTGATAATGTGTAACTAAAAATTACCAAAAACTACTTAATGTGTTAACCACGTCCACGTCTGACTCCACTGGATGACAAAAATGGCCGTTAAACTTTTAAACTTGATATATTCACAGCCCTTTTTTTTGTTATTAAACACAAACTATTCTTTGTTATTAAACACAAACTATTCTCCCAGATGACACATGTTTTATGTCAATCTATCCAGAGGCATGGGGGAACAAAGAAAAGAAAAATCAGAAATGTGTTCTATGTGGTCCACTTGTGGAACACATCCTTTAAGGATAACTGGGTCTGGGTTCTTATGGGTTAAAGCTCTATAGTTTTGGCCTTGAAGACCTTTATTTTATTCCCTTTCTGCCTTTCTACCATGATTAAAAGGTCATGAATCAGGTGTTTTCCTCCTCCTCTAACTCTGGTGTGGTTTGTGTTAAAACCTTCTGTGATTCTGAGAGATTAAAGCTGTTTGTGATTATTTTTGTCCTTTTTTTTTTGATTGATTGTCTTTATTTCGAACATGCAAGCAAGTAAAATACAACAAAAAAAAAACAAACAAGTTTAAATATTAATAGATGAATAAATAAAAAAACAAAACAAAAAAGCAAAAAAAAATTGAGAAAACACACTTTCTGCAAGCTCGAAAGGGGGTAGGAAGAAGTAAAAAAACGTATCGAGTCCTACCCCTTAACAGGTCTCTATATCTATATACATATATATATATATATATATATATATATATATATATATATATATATATATATATATATGAATAATCAATATAGTCATATACAAATATTATAAACAATTATATATATATATATATATATATATATATATATATATATATATATATATACTATAAACAATTTATATTACATTGTAAATACCTATACATGTATATTGTAAATTACTATATAAATATAAATATTATAAACATAAATACAATTACTATGTGTATTACAAAACTACAGTCTACATATGTCCAGGTTACAGAGGCTTTTCTAAATTTCTGTACTTTGTGAAGATGATGTCTTTATATTTGTTTTTAAACTGTTTTATGTTTTGGCTTTTCTGTACTTCCACATTTAACTTATTCCATAATTTAACTCCGTAGATGCTGATACAAAAGCTCTTTATGGTTGTGCGTGTGCTTTTAAAAGAGTGTTCATCTTCTGTTCCTGAGGGGTTTATAATCTTCACCAGCACCCCGAGGTGTTCAGCCAGATCTAAATATCTTCTCACTTAATCAGCGCTGTTGCAATTTGGGATAATTTGTAATATGAACAACAGGTGAGCCATTTGATAAATTGCCGTGAACGACTCCTCCAGGTGTCATTTGAATAATGTTGGGCACTTTTTTCTCAAATAATTTAACTTAAAGTTTGAGTGATGACTCAAAGTTAGTTTTGTGTTGTTGTTTTTTTTTTTCATGAACTCTGTTAGCGCTGTGGAAACCTGTTCCTACACCGCGAGGTGAGAGGAAGAAGAGTGTGGGAGTGGGTGAAAATCAGGTAAGGAAAGGTGATTATTGAGCAAATTTGCATCTAAAATAACTTCTGACACACATCTTTGGGAGACGAAGTTCAGCAGGAGCGAAAAGTTGAGCAATGGGAATAGATTCTGTGATGCATGTGATGTTTGTCTGAGGAAGTTGACACAATAAGTGACAGATTAGATGGAAGGTAGATGATTGCTCTAAATGTCTGTGAACGCTCCATGTGGAAGTAGCATCTGTGTGACGAGGTGTATCTAATCTTCTTCAGCTTTATTACATATGAACAGATGGTTTCTACAGTATAGACATGCCATGTTAGCATGGAGATAATTAAATCACATTGTGCACACGAGAGCTCGAAAAAAAAGCGTAAAAAGGAACGGGCCTCATATTCTGTGTCACCTGTTGTGTGACAAACACATATTTCTATGAATACATTAAACATGAGTCACCTTATAAAATCTGTTGGTGTAATATAAACCCTCTGCAAGACTGCAATTATTATTTAAAATCAATCTCAACGGGTAGAAATAAATGACATGTTTGTATGTAATTTAACTCCTCTGTAGGTATGTAATATATGTTATGTTTTACATTATCTATGTAACTAATGTAGTTAACCCTTTATCAGGCAAAGAACTATATTTGGTAACTTCAGGTAATATTTCGAGAAAAAAGTTGCAAATTTACTAGGTTAAAGTGGCAAATCTACAAGAAAAAAAGTCGCAGATTTAAGAGATTTAAAGTGGCAAATCTGTGTGAAAAAAGTTGCAGATTTACGAGAAAAAAAGTGTGAAAAAAGGAACTTTTTTCTCCCAGATTCACCACTTTAATCTCATAAATCTGCACACTTTTTCCACATAGATTCACCACTTTAATCTCGTGAATTTTTTTCTCAAAATATTACCCCCCTCACCCTGGTCCGTATGTTTTTTTTTTTTTTTTACACATTCTGGCTGTATGTAATATCCTCCAATATTCTCTAGGGTTGAAATTTTTTCAAGAAAAAAGTTGCAAATTTACTAGATTAAAGTGGCAAATCTGCGCGAAAAAAGTTGCAGATTTACAAGAAAAAAGCAACTTTTTTCTCCCAGATTCACCACTTTAAATCTCATAAATCTGCGCATTTTTTCTTGTAGATTTTTCCCCTTTAATCTCATAAACTTTTTTCTCAAAATATTATTTTTGTATGTTTTTTTACACATTCTGGCTGTATGTAATATCCTCCAATATTCTCTAGGGTTGAAATTTGGAATTTGCAAGTATTTCAATGAGTGTCCTATTAAGGGTTAATGTAATGTACTAATGCAACTAATATACTAGTATAATATACCTCACATCCTGTAGTCCTCCCCTTTAATGCAAAACTTTCTTTTCCTTTTCTAAACTTGACCAGAACAGAACTGCAATAGTTTGACAATGTTTATTTATTAAAACTGCAACACCAGCTGATTGATTGTATATATAAATATACTAATACTGTATATACATGGGCGCCCATAAAGTCGGAATAAAATATTATTTTACCTCTATCCATTAAATGATTGTGTCAATATGATTTATTCTTGATAGATAAAGTGTATATCTTCTCAACACTTAATTAATCAATCTCCTCAACAAATTATTTTTATCTTTGTGTGTATAAATATTTATTCTATATTTTTAAGTTTATATTAATCATATATTCTTATATTAATTTTAAATTGTCTTCTGAATATTCTGCGTATGTTATTTAAAATCAATGGCATATATTCTTCTATTTAAGAATTTTTTTGTTAAGGTTTTATTAATTAATTAATTAATTAATTAATTAATTAAATGAATAAATAAATAAATAAATAAATAAATGAATGAATGAATAAATAAATAAATAAATAAATAAATAAATAATTGTATTTATTCATTTAATTAATTAATTAATTGAATAAATAAATAAATAAATATATTTTTCTCTGTTTCCCAACGTTGTTTTATTAGGATTGGTTGTTTTTTGAATGTTTATAAATGTTTGGTCTGCTTGTTGAAAACTAAAATAAATATGCTTTTTACATTTTTTTTTTACATTTCATTTTGAAAATGCAAAGTATTGACCTTTTACCAGAAGAGGATAGGAACAAATGACATATGCAGTGGTTTAGTTTGGAGGACTTGTTGACAAGTCTTCCCTGTCTCATCAAGCAATCACAACAATAAAAACACAACAAAACAGCTGCTGGAGACTAAATCAATCGAATTGAGGTAAAGATTTGGCTTTAAGTGGCTAACTTCACACATAATAATGAAGATTATATCCAGTACCATACAGCTGTAAAAGGCCTTCTGAGGCTCTGTAACAATAATAATAATAATAACTTTAAATTAATAAAAATTTAATAAATATAAATGTATATAGCACCTTTCAAAAACAAGTTACAAGGTGCTGTACAACAGAAATAAAACATATCAAATAGAATTTACTGACAACAACAAAATAAAATAAGGTAATCATACAACAGTAATAAAAGGAAATTAAGAGAAGTACTGTCCAAAACTCCCTCCACTCCTCAAACTTCCCCAACTCCATAATTGCAGTCAGGATGTTTTCTAGCAATTTCTTTAACCTTCAGACACTTCCAATCCAAAACCGACAGCCCAGGTGAGCAGATGTTATATATATAATAATATATATATCATTATTTAGTTATCCCCGTATGAACTCCCTGAAGATCATTTCTCATCACCTCTACAGTGATTTGTTCACTTTTAGTGTGAATAAAAGTGTGTAAAACTTTGATGAGTGTACAGACAGACAGTACAGACTATAAAAATTTGACATACTTTTGTTTTATGAGTCTTTTAACCCGGCCTTGAGCAGCCATAAACACTTATGACCTCCACCTGATGTTGGACAACACTTCATAGAAACGAGTTCTTTTTGAGCGTAACACACGTAACACAAGGCTGCTTACGCAACATGAGGAACAACAATATTATAAATAAGAGTATGAATACTGAACATGTGCAAAACCACAGCCAGACGGAACAATTTTTACCTATTTTTTGTTCAAACAATATCTCATTGTGCACAAAAGGAACCCTGCATGTGAACATTGTATAATAGTTTAATTGTGCAATAAAAGCTTGTGTATATATATATATATAAAAAGATAATTCTCACTGTACTGCACTTTCAAAATAAAAAAAGTAATTGTGCACAAAAATGAGAAATGTCATTGTCGAATAAAAATAGTTGTTATTATAGTTGTTATGTTGAAATAAAAAAAAAAAGCTAAAATAAAGGGTTTGAATGCTTAAATATAATCTTTGCTGTTTTTTAATGTGCCCCTCTGAATAAACACCACACTGCAAAAAAAGAAAAGTTGGGTGAACTCAAAATTTCAAGGCAACAAACTTCGATAAAATTTTAAGTTGGACAATTAAACTAAATATTTTAAGTCTTGTTTTTGAGTTTGCTCATCTCTGAATTCAGATTTTTGTCAACTCAACTGTAAGTTGTACTAACTTATAATTTTACATTGTAATAACTTTTAATCCTTACTTCTGCTAACTTCTGCAATGTGCTGAATTGGCACGATTGTAACGCCGCTATGAAATGTTAGCTAATGTTGTGACCACAATTTTGAGTTAGCATTGATACGCTAATGGCTACTCTTGTAGCTGTAACAAGCAGCGCCGCTAGCATCAGTTAGCCGCTAGCATCAGTTATCCGCTAGCATCAGTTAGCCGCTAGCTTTCGCTAATGAATTTCACCGCTTTCCCGCATTTCCCAACAAAGAAATAAGAGTTATCAGAACTATTGTCCCTTGTTGTGAACCCCAACTTAAAGATATAAGTAACAACAACTCACCAACTTGTTTTTGAGCAGACAACTGGCTTCCTTTGTTGTGCTAACTTACATTATTGCCCTAAATGTCAATAATTTATATTTCCAAGTTTTACCAACTTAAATCACTGTTTTAGGCCAAAAAATACAAGTTGGCTTTTTTGCAGTGTGGCCCCTGCTTGGCCCCCACAGTAACACTGGTCTGGAACCACCACTGACCACAGCTCACCCACTGTGGACTTTAACAGGAGATGTTTCATGTGGAGATGTTTGGATTGAGCCTTTAAACATCATGAATACAGCCATGAAGCATACATGTAAACAATATGGTTGCATTCATAGTTTAACATGACAATAAAGTGTTAATGTGTCACAGGAACGCTGCATTAGAATATCAAAGAACCCCAGCAGGGGTTAAAAGTAGTTTCCTCACTCCTTTCCTCCCCCGTCTCTTGTCCTCGCCTCCTTTTCCCCAAAGTCCACCTTCACCTTCCTCATTACCTTCAGACTCTGCCTGGCTGTGATTGGCCGGGAGGACATTAAGGTGTTATTCATTGGTTGTGACCGTTCCATCTACCTGAGGGCCTGCCGCCACGGGCACTCATGCAGCAACTCTCACACAGGAAACACATTTTCCAAGAGTTTTCATTGCAGAGTCCAGAGTATTTTTGGCCGCCCTGCAAGATCCCACTTTGATGAAGACCAAAAAGGAGGAAGAGGATATGTCTGGGGTCACCGTGAACCGGTTTTCTGAAGGTAAGGGTCGTAAAAAGCTGGTTAAAATTCAGACCTGAGTGAAAAAAAGTATCTGTGAATGTGCATTAGTGTTTGCTTTGTGCTTTAAACACCACATGGAAGGATTATATCATTCCAGAAAAAGTTCAAACAACTATCATTTACTGCCTTGTCACTGTGTGATGGTCTGAGTTTATAATCCACACGTTTTAGTCATAAAATGATTGCATACACTACTGGTCAAAAGTTTTAGAACACACCAACTTTTCCAGAATTTAATTGAAAATGATGCAGTTTAATGTCTCAGTGTACTCTGAAATGAATGCACATTTGCAACATTTAAAATTCTTTAGTGAGCATGATAGTGTTTTGAAAGTAAAAAAAAGACACAAAATCACATTTTATGTTGGACTAAAGGACTAAAAAAAGACACAAAATGACTAAAAAAGACACCAAAAGACACAAAATGACTTACAAAGCCATGAAAAGAATTCAAAAATGGACAAAATAGCCCAAGACTCCATAGAGTTAAGTTGTTAACCCATTTCTTGTTCCCTGAAAAAGGCCTACTTGTATAATTCTGAAATGTACATTATTTTCCAGTTTTGGTTAAGCTTACCTTTTTTTATTTACCTCTGGCAGTTCACCACTTACCTTTGGACCCTTTCAAGCTGTTCATTTGACTTGAACTGCTTGAATTTCAATAAAAAACTGGAAAAATTGGGGTGTTCTAAAACTTTTGACCGGTAGTATACGTGTAGATTGTGGGGTGAGGGAACAGGGGACGCATATTTTGTGCATTTGTCTTTCTGCATAAAAACATGGCAGCTAGCAGAGGACTTTTATTTGCACAAACTGCTCGAACACAAGTCAAAGACACCACGGTGCCTCTGGTAAACTCAAAAGCAATGTCTGCAATCTGTCGTAAAACTGAAAGAAGATGAAGCAACTCTGCACTATTGAAGCAGGAAGTATCGTGTCATTTCCACCATAAATTGAGGCAGAAAAGGCACAAATTGTTGCATTAAAAAAGCAGAATGCAAAATTAAGTGTTTGACGCTCCAAACGTCTTGCTGGATTAATTTACAAAATATTATTCTATTTAAATATTGTTAATAAGATCAGATATATGTGTGATGAAATAATGCTGCTGTAATCTAGAATCCATCTTTGTTTGCATGCATTTTTCATTCTGCCTGTTCAGGATGATTTACAGTGTTTGGTTGGAGATATGATGACCTTCATGGGAAAAAGGTCACAGTGTGATTGTGATGAGCGGCGAGTTTATTTAAAAATAATTTATTCATTCAGAGATGACACAGTCAGCACAGAAACAGCTTTATGTTCAAGGGTTTGCAGGGTTTATTTTTCAAGGCTAGGAATATGTTTGAATTGAAAAAAATCATCATTTCAGTCACTTATTTAAACCAAAAATCAGTTAATATTTTAAAAGAAACACTTCTATTGTCAAATTGGTTTGAACATTGTGTTTTTTGCAATTACTTTTTGAAATTTGTAGTTTTTTGCAATTAATAATTTAGGTATGATAACAATGGCTTTAAGAGTCTGGGAATAACTGGTTATGTGCTGCAAAAGTGCATGCATTTTAAGTGTTTAAGCTGCAGTTTTAAGTGTTTAAGCTGCAGTTTTAAGTGTTTAAGATGCAGTTTTAAGTGTTTAAGATGCAATTTTAAGTGTTTAAGATGCAATTTTTAGTGTTTAAGCTGCAATTTTAAGTGTTTAAGCTGCAGTTTTAAGTGTTTAAACTGCAATTTTAAGTGTTTAAACTGCAAATTTAAGTGTTTAAGCTGCAATTTAAAGTGTTTAAACTGCAATTTTAAGTGTTTAAGCTGCAATTTTAAGTGTTTAAACTGCAGTTTTAAGTGTTATAGCTGCATCCAATGATTTATTTGAGAAATCTGCTGGCTCTTCGGTGCACATAACAATAATCTTGTAGCACATTCTGTCGCCGCGTGCACATATTTAATGTTTGACTGCAAAAAAATGGTCACTGTCAACTTTTCCATGCACTTTGTTACACATTTATAGCTCTCAGTCAGTAAAAACAACAGATTTATTCAGTAGCTCTTATATGGCGCCTATTAGTGAAGCATGAAAACACTTTGGACGGCGAGCCTTTCTGCACATTTTAATTGAATATTTAGTCAGACGTTCTGTTTTTCTGCTTGTATAATACAAATACCATGCTTGTTTTATGTTTTATGCTGCTGTAATAATGCCCCTCAGGTGTTCTTGTGTGTGTTTTCCTCACGTTTTGCCCCTCAGGTGCTCCCAGTTTGATTAATGTTTCACAATGGACTCAGCTAAACTCATTGTGCACTTACAATGAACCCATTGACCACAGAACATTAGTTTATTAATGCAGTTTCATTGCTTTCCCTGGCCTCGTTGCTAGTGATGCTATAGTCACTGTTTGACTCGTCGCCATGGCAACGATGAAAGTCCACAACACATGTACATGCTGCACGTGCATGTTTTTATGTTTGTGTTGAGGAGTTAACTGAGGAAATGTTGAGCTGTCGGTTCAGCTGTCAGCATGCAGGTTATTTAGAATGACAAGTTCTGAAATATGTAGAAATACACTACTGGTCAAAAGTTTTAGAGCACACCAACTTTTCCAGAATTTAATTGAAAATGATGCAGTTTAATGTCTCAGTGTACTCTGAAATTAATGCACATTTGCAAAATTTAAAATTCTTTATTGAGCATGATGTGTTTTGAAAGTTAAAAAAAAGATTCAAAATCACATTTTATGTTGAACTAAAGGACCAAAAAAAGACACAAAATGTCCAAAAAAAGACACAAAATGACAAAAAAACAACAAAAGACACAAAATGACAAAAAAAGGCACCAAAAGACACAAAATGACTAAAAAAAGATACAAAATGACCAAAAAAGACACAAAATGACCAAAAAAAAAGACACAAAATGACAAAAAAAGACACCAAAAGACACAAAATGACCAAAAAAAGACACAAAATGACTTACAAAGACATGAAAAGAATTCAAAAATGGACAAAATAGCCCAAGACTCCATAGAGTTAAGTTGTTAACCCATTTCTTGTTCCCTGAAAAAGGCCTACTTGTATAATTCTGAAATGTACATTATCTTCCAGTTTTGGTTAAGCTTACCTTTTTTTATTTACCTCTGGCAGTTCACCACTTACCTTTGGACCCTTTCAAGCTGTTCATTTGACTTGAACTGCTTGAATTTCAGTAAAAAACTGGAAAAATTGGGGTGTTCTAAAACTTTTGACCGGTAGTGTAAGTGAAAAAGTTTCTGCTCCACATGCATACATGTGGCTTTATTTTTTTAAATCAAGGTTTTTGGCTTGTGTTTGATTACGGACATAATTATTATGTATCCTGCAAAAACAGTACATCATACATATACGTGTACTCTAATAATTTGACATTATTTAATTACACAAACAAAGCATCGGATCAATTCCTTTCAATCACATAAAACAAACAAACTAAAATACATAACGCCATATTTACCTACTTACAAAATAAATATCTTCCATGATTAATATGCTGGCGGACTATTTTCACAACAATTTAGTAGTTAAATCAACAATTATTTTATTGTAACAGGGTGAAAAGTTCCTCACATTGCCAAAACACAGAGGACATGAAATAGAAAATTCCAGAAATAGAAAAGAACAACTTGCTTTGATAAACTTGTTGCACTTCAGAGTGAGAACACTTTAGTTAAGTATCACTGTGGAGCTTATAATTTGCTTCTTTCACCGAGGAAATGTACTTATATCCAGCCGAGACCTTTAAAGTGACAACACAACATGAAAAAAATACAATTTCCTCTTATTTAATTCTCAACTGAGTCAGTTTCCGTCTCTTCATCCTGTTTTTGAACAATAGTCTGTGCTGCCCTCTCATGGCCGTGAAGGGAAAAGTCATTTCTGTGCTTTTACTTTTTGTTTGAGCCGAGTGGTGATTGACCTGAGAGTTGTCCTCCTCTAATCCAGCTGTTCTCAACCTTGGGGTCGGGACCCCAAATGGGGTCGCGAGATGATTTCTGGGGGTCGCCAAATCATTTTGGAAGTCAGCTCTGTCTCCACTGTGTTAAAGTGTTCATGTGTTCATGTGTTTTGATCATTTTGTTTCTTTTTTTGGTCATTTTGTGTCTTTTTAGGTCATTTTGCGTATTTTTTTGGTGATTTAGTGTCTTTTTTGTGTCTTTTTTAGATCATTTTGTGGTCAATTTGTGTGTTTTCGGTCATTTTGTTTCCTTTTTCTGGTCATTTCCTGTCTTTTTTTGTCATTTTGTGTCTTTTTGGTAATTTTGTTTCTTTTTTGGGTGATTTTGTGTCTTTTTGGTCATTTTCTGTCTTTTTTGGTCATTTTGTGTCTTTTTTGACCATTTTGTGGTCAATTTGTGTCTTTTTTTGGTCATTTTGTGGTAAATTTGTGTGTTTTTGGTCATTTTATTTTCTTTTTCTGGTCATTTTGTGTCTTTTTTTTGTCATTTTGTGTCTTTTTTGGTAATTTTGTTTCTTTTTTGGGTGATTTTGTGTCTTTTTGGTAATTTTGTGTCTTGTTTTGGTCATTTTGGGTCTTTTTTTTTATCATTTTGTGGTCAATTTGTGTCTTTTTTGGTCATTTTGTTTCCTTTTTTTGAGATTGTGTTCAGTGAGCGGGGGTCACGGACAACATGCATGTTAAATTGGGGGTCGCGACTCAAAAAGGTTGAGAACTACTGCTCTAATCAACATGTGAGAACTTACTTCCCTTTGCATCAAGCCACCCATCACAGTTCAAGCTGCCCTGTATGAAACAAACATTTAACTGAGCCCTGTAATGCCTTTGATGTCAATTAAAAAGAGCCTGTAAAGTTTTACAAGGCTTGTAACTTCTAGAAAAATAACAAGCAGGTATAATGTGAATAATTACATCATGCAATTGGGGATTCAATGGAAGGAATCCACACAGAGAGTCATCATCTTATACAAGGACTATTTGTTTTGGATGCAAAATAATCTCCCTGCAGAAAGTCATTTTCTCTGCAGAGGTCATTTCTTTTTTTCTTCTTCTTATATTAATATTCCACCCTGGCGATGATATTTGTCTCCCAAATTGTTAGATAAACACACAACATTATAACTCCTCCAGCATGCCCCCCAGGTAAAAAATCCTTAATCAGGGGTCTCAAACTCAAATTACCTGGGGGCCGCTGGAGGCAATATCAAAATGACCAAAAAAAGACACAAAATTACTAAAAAAAAGATCCAAAATGACAGAAAAAAACTAAATTACTTTAAAAAGAAACAAAATTACAAAAAAAGACACAAAATTACTCAAAAAAGACACAAAATCACAAAAAAAATACACAGAATTATCAAAAAAGACAAAATTATAAAAAAGACACAAAATTATTTTAAAAAGACACAAAATTACTAAAAAAAAGATCCAAAATGACAGAAAAAACTAAATTACTTTAAAAAGAAACAAACTTACAAAAAAGACACAAAATCACTAAAAAATACACAGAATTATCAAAAAAGACAAAATTATAAAAAAGACACAAAATTATTTTAAAAAGACACAAAATTACTAAAAAAAAGATCCAAAATGACAGAAAAAAACTAAATTACTTTAAAAAGAAACAAAATTACAAAAAAAGACACAAAATTACTCCAAAAAGACACAAAAACACTAAAAATACACACAGAATTAACAAAAAAAAGACAAAATTATAAAAAAAAGACACAAAATTATTTTAAAAAGGCACAAAATTAGTATAAATAAATCAATAATGAATAAAAACAAATAGCCATTTGCCTTTTTGTTTGCATCTCCATAGCATATATCAAAATTGTGACTTTAATTTGTTCAGTTCCCTATTAACGGATTAGAATTGTTAAATGGGTTTAAACTTAGCCTCGTAATAAAAAATAAGCTTTTTGAAATTAGCTACTTTTTCCACATTTCTGTTTCCAGTCACAGAAACATTTTGGAGAAGTCACTTCTCGTCATTTAATGAATTAATGTGAAGCATAAAGCTGAATATGGGAGATTGTAGAAGATTTAAAGTGTTTGTTACACCTGTGTCACTGTGGGTTTCTTATGGGTTAATACTTAATAAATGAAACTACAGATGTTGAGGAAATTAAATGTCATTGTGGTTTGGTTTGTTCATACAACACATCTGGTGTCACACCTGGTGTTTACTTGTGAACAGTGTAAAATAGTATTCAGATCCCTTACTGAAGTAAAAGAAAAAATACCACACTGTGAAATTTGTCCACTACAAGTTAAAGTCCTGCATACTTATGTAAAAATAAAATTAAAAAAGGATCAGCATCAAAATGTACTTAAATTATGAAAAAAAAAGTACTTGTTATGCAGAATGACCTCACTCAGATTATTATTTGTAATCCAAAAATATTACTGGATTATTATTATTTATGCATTTATTTACACAAAATTATTTAAAAAAAGATCCAAAATGACAGAAAAAAACTAAATTACTTTAAAAAGAAACAAAATTACAAAAAAAGACACAATATTACTCAAAAAAGACACAAAATCACAAAAGAATACACAGAATTATAAAAAAGACCAAATTATAAAAAAGGCACAAAATTATTTTAAAAAGGCACAAAATTAGTATAAATAAATCAATAATGAATAAACAAAAAATAAGCTTTTTGAAATTAGCTACTTTTTCAAGTAAAAGTCCTGCATTCAAAACTTACTGATGTAAAAAAAAAAAAAAAAAAAAAAAGGATCAGCATCAAAATGTACTTCTAAATGTAGTATTTAGAATAAAAGTACTTGTTATGCAAAATGACCTCACTCAGTTTATTATTTGTAATCCAAAAATATTACTGGATTATTATTATTGATGCATTTATGTAAGCAGCATTTTAATTTTCTCAAGATAGATTTTAACTAATTAATATACTTTTATGTGCTTGAACTAACAAGAAATGTCTCATCACATGAACATGTTCCTGTTTTTATGTTAAATCTCAACCTGAAAAGTAACTAAAGCTGTCAGTTAAATATAGTGAAGTATGTAATAAAGTTACATAAAATTAAAATACTCAAGTACTTTTTTCTTGAGTATTTCCTCTGTATGAAACTTTATAGCTTTAGTTACTTTTCAGGTAGAGATTTAACGTAAAAACAAAACAAAAACATGATCAAATAGCCCTATCTTTACAAATTATATAACAATATATTTGGAATATATAAAACAATTTGAGTGGGTCCATTCTGCATAACAAATACTTAACTTTAACCCTTTATCAGGCAAAGAACTATATTTGGTAATTTCAGGCAATATTTCGAGAAAAAAGTTGCAAATTTACTAGATTTAAAGTGGCAAATCCGCGTGAAAAAAGTTGCAGATTTACGAGAAAAAGTGGGAAAAAACAACTTTTTCTCCCAGATTCACCACTTTAAATCTCATAAATCTGCACATTTTTTTCTTGTAGATTTGCCACTTTAATCTCGTAAATTTTTTTCTCAAAATATTATTTTCGTATGTTGTTTTTTTACACATTCTGGCAGTATGTAATATCCTCCAATATTCTCTAGGGTTGAAATTTGGAATTTGCAAGAATTTCAATGAGTGTCCTATTAAGGGTTAAGTACTTCAGTACATTATGATGCTGATATTTTTGTACTTTCACTTCAATAAGTTTTGAATGCAGGACTTTTACTTGTACTGGAGTAATTTCACAGTGTGATATTAGTACTTTTACTGCAGTTAAGGATCTGAATACTTCTTCCACCACTGCTTGTGAGGATTTTCTTCTTGAACTACACATGTAAGTATAAACGTTTCTTTGCCATAGGCCTTATTATTATTATTATTATCATCTGCAATAATTCAAAATCCCATTTGCTTTTTGTGGAGGGAACCAGAGCGATGATAACTTCCGGGTTGGCCTACATTACAATAAGTCCTCCCTGCAGCACTCTGTGGTATGTGAGTACTTTCATTTACAAACGGGACATCTGCTGCAGGATTAACATCAGAACACATGGATCATGTTTCAGAAGACGCTGCAACTACAAAAGCTTTGAAATAAATCAAAGTAGTTCTCAACCTTTTTGAGTCGCGACCCCCAATTTAACATGCATGTTGTCCGTGACCCCCACTCACTGAACACAATCTCACACGCACAGTTCAGATCACCCAAAAAAGAAACAAAATGACCAAAAAAAGGAAACAAAATGACCAAAAAAGACACTAATTGACCACAAAATGATCAAAAAATTACGCAAAATGACCTAAAAAGACACAAAATGACCAAAAAAAGACACAAAATGACCTAAAAATACACAAAATGACCAAAAAAAGAAACAAAATGAACAAAAAAAGACACAAATTGTCCACAAAATGACCAAAAAAGACACAAAATGACCAAAAAAGACACAAATTGACCACAGAATGATCAAAAAAAGACGCAGAATGACCTAAAAAGACACAAAATGACCAAAAAAAGACACAAAATGACCAAAAAAGACACAAAATGACCTAATAAGACACAAAATGACCAAAAAAAGAAATAAAATGACCAAAAAAAAGAAACAAAATGACCAAAAAAGACACAAATTGACCACAAAATGATCAAAAAAAGACGCAAAATGACCAAAAAAGACACAAAATGACCAAAAAAAGAAACAAAATTACCAAAAAAGACACAAATTGACCACAAAATGATCAAAAAAAGACACAAATTGACCACAAAATGATCAAAAAAAGACGCAAAATGACCAAAAAAGACACAAAATGATCAAAAAAAGACGCAAAATGACCAAAAAAGACACAAAATGACCAAAAAAAGAAACAAAATGACCAAAAAAGACACAAATTGACCACAAAATGATCAAAAAAAGACGCAAAATGACCTAAAAAGACACAAAATGACCAAAAAAAGACACAAAATGACCTAAAAAGACACAAAATGACCAAAAAAAGAAACAAAATGACCAAAAAAGACACAAATTGACCAAAAAAGACACAAAATGATCAAAAAAAGACACAAAATGACCTAAAAATACACAAAACGACCAAAATAAGACACAAAATGACCAAAAAAGACACAAAATGACCAAAAAAAGAAACAAAATGACCTATAAAGACACAAATTGACCACAAAATGATCAAAAAAAGACACAAAATGATCAAAAAAAGAAACAAAATGACCAAAAAAAGACACAAAATGATCAAAAGTTCAAACTTTACATAGTTAGCTACATGGTGAACTTTATTGTAAAAAGTAGAAACAGTAGAAGAAGAGCCACCTAAAGCATAAACTTCACTTCATATAGAGGCACAAGGACCCAGCAGAAAAACCCCACAGCTGCTCTCTCTCTCTCTCTTCCTGCCCTCCTACTTCCTCTCTCTAACCCATGTGCTCCTGGAGGAGGGTCAGGGAGGTGCCTCCTCCTCCCCATGTGTGTGTGTGTGTGTGTGAGCTACTGAGAGGAGATCTCAGTGAGTGCAGGAGGTTTTGGGAGCAGAGAGGAGGATGATGGGTTGACCTTTTGGAAACATCTCATCTACAATAACCTGGAGAACATGGAAGGCAGAAAGGTCCTCCATTTTGAGCCATCTGGTGAGTTTTACCGGGCTGAGAAGTTCTTTCATGGTGCAACCTGAGCCAAGTGTGTCAAACACGTGGAGAAACCCTCTCTGCAGTGTGTGTGTGTGTGTGTGTGTGTGTGTGTGTGTGTGTAATGACAGCATGTAGAAAAACAGTGAATGTGTTTTAAAGCATCTCTAGTTGTACAATAATCTCATTACACTTCTATTTTCTTTTATTTTTCCTGCTTTTTATGGTGATATTTGCCTTTTTTACGGCTTCATATTCTTGATATTAAAACCACAGAATATGAGCAAGATGCCTTTTATTGCCGGGAGAGCCAGAAAGTCAAAAGGATATGGGTCAATATTTACAATACGGCAATAAATGGCACACTTCTGTCTGTCAGGGAAGGTTTTAACAGCAGCACCAAATTATTTTTAGCATCTGTTTTAATGCTTGTGCTGCAGCACGCCGGTCCCAGAAAAATACATGAAATTAATCTGTAAATACTTTATATTTGGGTTGTATTGAGGGGGGAAGTCTATAAGTTAATGCTGCTATTGTGTCATATATTTCATCATCCCAGTTGCTACTTCTTCTTTTATCAAACCGCTTGAAAACCACAACAACAACAGCAGCTATCCAACACATAAGAACAATTATTCAACAGAAAAATCATTGGAAAGTATTTTAATAATCAGCTAATAGTATCAAATTGTATTTTTTCTAGCATTTTAGCTGCTGAATAAACTGAATAAATGTGAGTTTTACCTAAAAAGACACAAAATGATTAAAAAAAGACACAAAATGACCAAAAATACACAAATTGACCACAAAATGATCAAAAAAAGACACAAAATGACCAAAAAAGACACAAATTGACCACAAAATGATCAAAAAAAGACACAAAATGACCTAAAATTCACAAAACAACCAAAAAAAGACACAAGTATTTTGATAATCAGCTAATAGTATCAAATTGTATTTTTCTAGCATTTTAGCTGCTGAAAAAACTGAATAAATGTGAGTTTTAAGCTGCTGGTCGGACAAAACTAGTATTTAAAAGATGTTAAACATCAGGAATGTTTCACTATTTCATGACATTATATAGAACAAACTACTGATAGATTATTTGAGAAGAAAATTGGCAGATTAGTTGCTAATAAAAGCTGTAGTTCAAGCCTAAAAACACACTGTTTTTTCTGTTCAGTGCCATTAATGGGTTAAGAAAGCCTACTTGAATTTTCTCAGGTCAAGGATTAAGAAGATTATCTTGCAGAAAAATGTCTAATATTCTAATCTTGCCTTTTTCCATTCTGATTGAAGACATTTTCAAGTTGAAGTTGAGAATAATGTGATACAATTGGGCTTTAAAACCGACCCGATCCCCATCATTTGCTGCTATTATCCTCAGACTTATTACAAAAACTGAATGATATTAAAGAGAAATGTTCCACTGAAACCACTAAACTCCTGGAGGATTAACGCCGCAGGTCACTCTGATTTATTATCTGGTGTCCAAGTGAAGAGGAAGGAGATATATTCTTGCTTGGGAGCCCCTTGGAGACACAAAATGATCAAAAAAGACACAAATTGACCACAAAATGATAAAAAAAAGACACAAAATGACCTAAAAAGACACAAAATGACATAAAAAGACGCAAAATGACCGAAAAAAGACACAAAATGACCAAAAAAAGAAACAAAATGACCAAAAAAGACACAAAATGACCAAAAAAAACCCCAAAATGACCAAAAAAGACACAAATTGACCACAAAATGATCAAAAAAAGACGCAAAATGACAAAAAAAGACACAAAATGACCAAAAAAAGACACAAAATGACCAAAAAAGACACAAAATGACCAAAAAAGACACAAATTGACTACAAAATGATCAAAAAAGACGCAAAATGATCAAAAAAAGAATCAAAATGACAAAAAGACACAAATTGACCACAAAATGATCAAAAAAAGAGACAAAATGACCCCAAAAAAGACATAAAATGATCAAAAAAAGACGCAAAATGACCTAAAAAGACGCAAAATTACCTAAAAAGACACAAAATGACCAGAAAAACTGACTGATATTAAAGAAAAATGTTCCACTGAAACCATTAAACTCCTGGAGGATTAATGCTGCAGGTCACTCTGACTTATTATCTGATGTCCAAGTGAAGAGGAACACCTTCACATGTGTTCTTTGGTTGGTGAAATCCAACTTGTGTGACTGAGATTACTGCTGGTCCAGTGGAGCTGATAACCAAACACCAGGCCGTCCTTATCGTCAGTCTTTGAGGTGTTGAAGTGGAATGAGCTGCAGTTCCTCCTTCCTGTTATTTGCTGTATTTCGATATATAAATGTGTACATTGTGAGCTACAGAGTCAACACTGTTCATGGTACAGCAGCCTGCAAACAGCCGTGGTCAAGTTCACAGCTGATAAGGTTGATTAAGCTGCAGCAGAAGAGTTACATCTACATCAAAAAAAGACGCAAAATGACCTAAAAAGACACAAAATGACCAAAAAAGACACACAATGACCAAAAAAAGAAACAAAATGACCAAAAAGGACACAAATTGACTACAAAATGATCAAAAAAGACGCAAAATGACCGAAAAAGACACAAAATGACCAAAAAAAAGCACAAAATTACCCAAAAAGACACAAATTGACCACAAAATGATCAAAAAAAGACACAAAATGACCAAAAAAAGAAACAAAATGACGAAAAAAGACACAAATTGACCAAAAAATGACTAACAAAGACACAAAATGACCAAAAAAAGAAACAAAATGACCAAAAAAGACACACAATGACCAAAAAAAGAAACAAAATGACCAAAAAAAGGAAACAAAATGACCAAAAAAGACACAAATTGACCACAAAATGATCAAAAAAAGACACAAAATGACCTAAAAAGACACAAAATGACCAAAAAAGACACAAATTGACCACAAAATGATAAAAAAAGACACAAAATGACTGAAAAAAGAAACAAAATGACCAAAAAAGACACAAATTGACTACAAAATGATCAAAAAAGACGCAAAATGACCTAAAAAGACACAAAATGACCTAAAAAGACACAAAATGACAAAAAAAAGATCTGTATTTCGATATATAAATGTGTACATTGTGAGCTACAGAGTAAACACTGTTCATGGTACAGCAGCCGTGGTCAAGTTCACAGCTGATAAGGTTGATTAAGCTGCAGCAGAAGAGTTTTATATCTGGTAGGAAGTAGCTGAGAATAGAATCTTTTACTATATTTATGAACAGTTTGTCCCTTCTGCTCTGATTAGTGACCTTGTAGAGTTCAGCAGAGTTTTCTTGTTTCTTTCTGGAGACCAAACAACAATTCTTGTGTTTCCTGTTGCTCAAGGACACGTCTAGCCTCAGACAGCAGGGTGGCAGGGGTTAATAACAGACGCCTCAGGCTTTAAGTCAGCCTGGTTGGTCCCGTGAGGTGCAGAAATTATAATTATATCACTGGTTAGTCACAGAGTTAGGATATTCTTGCAGGTCAGACAAAACTAGTAGATTAAAGATGTTAAACATCAGCCTGACAACACACGGACTGTCTTTATTTCGAACATGCAAGCAAGTAAAAAAACAACAACAAAAAAACAAGTTTAAATATTAATAGATGAATAAATAAAAAAACAAAACAAAAAATTGAGAAAACAGACACTTTCTGCAAGCTCGATAGGGAGTAGGAAGAAGTAAAAAAACTTATCGAGTCCTACCCCTTAACAGCTCTCTATATTTATATATATATATATATATATATATATATATATATATATGAATAATCAATATAGTCACATACAAATATTATAAACAATTATACATATATATACACTACCGGTCAAAAGTTTTAGAACACACCAACTTTTCCAGAATTTAATTGAAAATGATGCAGTTTAATGTCTCAGTGTACTCTGAAATTAATGCACATTTGCAACATTTAAAATTCTTTATTGAGCATGATAGTGTGTTGAAAGTAAAAAAAGATTCAAAATCACATTTTATGTTGGACTAAAGGACTAAAAAAAGACACAAAATGACCAAAAAAAGACACAAAATGACTTACAAAGAAAGACACAAAAAAAGACACAAAATGGGACATCTATGAGACAAGACAGTAAAGGTCTCTATATAAGTGTAAAGGTATAAAGTATTAAAGGAGTCGTGTCAATGTCACCACAAACACCACAGCCTGCACAGAGTGACAGGAAGTAGATAACAGAAACCGAACCCTGCCAACAGGAAACACACAGCACGCGCACTTGTAACCTGCAGAACGGCTGAAAAAAATCCTCTCTGATAACTTTTACTGCAGCAGTTTGTTCTGACTGAACGATGATGGATAAAGAAAACTAAATCCCCACGCCGACACTCCTGTTAGTCGTTAAATTTGAAGCACAAATGTCGTTTATGTCTTCACAGTTATTTCACTGTTGGAGCTGATGAGAGAAATGTGCAGCGTTAGTGTTCAGTGTCTGCTGTTGATCCTGCTGATAAAATACAGTGGAGAGCATTTCCAATAAACTTGACCTTTATCTTTATGAGACGAGACAGTAAAGGTCTCAATCAGGCAGAGTAAATCATCCTCAGCTACAAACAGCTCGTTGTATTAGCTGCAGGCACCCTGTTGCCCGTGCAGACTCCTGTGAAGTGGAGGAGGCCTGGGAATGTTCTGTCTAATCTGTGCTGAGATATATTCTTGCTTAGGAGCCCCCTGGAGACACAAAATGACCAATAAAGACACAAATTGACCACAAAATGATCAAAAAAAGACACAAAATGACCGAAAAAGACACAAAATGACCAAAAAAAAGACACAAAATTACCAAAAAAGACACAAAATGACCAAAAAAAGAAACAAAATGACCAAAAAAGACACAAATTGACCACAAAATGATCAAAAAAGACGCAAAATGACCTAAAGACACAAAATGACCAAAAAAAAGACACAAAATGACCAAAAAAGACACAAATTGACTACAAAATGATCAAAAAAAGACGCAATATGACCTAAAAAGACACAAAATTACAAAAAAAAAGACACAAAATGACTACAAAATGATCAAAAAAAGACACAAAATGACCTAAAAAGACACAAAATGACCAAAAAAGACACAAAATGACCAAAGAAGACACAAAATGACCGAAAAAAGAAACAAAATGACCAAAAAAGACACAAATTGACCACAAAATGATCAAAAAAAGACGCAAAATTACCTTAAAAGAGACAAAATGACCAAAAAAAAGACACAAAATGATCAAAAAAAGAGACAAAATGACCAAAAAAGACACAAAATTACCTTAAAAGACACAAAATGACCAAAAAAAGACACAAAATGATCAAAAAAAAGAGACAAAATGATCTAAAAAAGACACAAAATGACCGAAAAAAGAAACAAAATGACCAAAAAAGACACAAATTGACTACAAAATGATCAAAAAAAGACGCAAAATGACCTAAAAAGACACAAAATGGGACATCTATGAGAGAAGACAGTAAAGGTCTCAATCAGGCAGATCCGTGCAGACTCCTGTGAAGTGGAGGAGGCCTGGGAATGTTCTGTCTAATCTGCTTTGAGATATATTCTTGCTTGGGAGCCCCTGGAGCCGATCTGTGCCCGAGGCCAGGAGAAGCTGGTGGTGAGCAGATACATGACGACTATACAAACATCAGACACAGCTGCTGTCAGAGTCTAGTTAACCAGAGCAGAGAAGTCTCTGTTTCATTATCTCAGCATGCCTTGTTTCTCACCATCCTCTTCAGCAGCTCCAGAACTGTCGTATCTACCTAATTTTTATATATATATACACTAATATTCTAAGTTTTAGAACACACCAACTTTTCCAGAATTTAATTGAAAATGATGCAGTTTAATGTCTCAGTGTACTCTGAAATTAATGCACATTTGCAACATTTAAAATTCTTTATTGAGCATGATAGTGATTTGAAAGTAAAAAAAAAGATTCAATATCACATTTTATGTTGGACTAAAGGACTAAAAAAAGACACAAAATGACCAAAAAAAGACACCAAAAGACACAAAATGACTAAAAAAAGACACAAAATGACCAAAAAAGACACCAAAAGACACAAAATGACTAAAAAAAGACACAAAATGACCAAAAAAGACACAAAATGACTTACAAAGACATGAAAAGAATTCAAAAATGGACAAAATAGCCCAAGACTCCATAGAGTTAAGTTGTTAACCCATTTCTTGTTCCCTGAAAAAGGCCTACTTGTATAATTCTGAAATGTACATTATTTTCCAGTTTTGGTTAAGCTTACCTTTTTTTATTTACCTCTGGCAGTTCACCACTTACCTTTGGACCCTTTCAAGCTGTTCATTTGACTTGAACTGCTTGAATTTCAATAAAAAACTGGGAAAATTGGGGTGTTCTAAAACTTTTGGCCGGGAGTGTAATAACTTTAAAGGGTCTTCCTGGTCTGACCGGCTCGGCTTCACACTGGCTATAATGATTCAACACGCTCAGATATTTTAATCTCAGTCACTCAGCGTGTGAGCGATGGGAGTAGCTGAAAGGTTGCAGCCTGCTGCTGAATGACTGTTTCTGTGGCGTGTGAAGTGAGAGCTGCTGAGACACAACAGGGTCACACTGAGTCACTCAACATGAGTCCAGGTTCACATGGTTTTATCACCATGTGCTGGTCAGTTTGTGCCAGTTAAAAAACATAATAGCTCTGCAATGATGTCTAGTCAGTGCTTTTGATCAGTAGTTCTCAACCTTTTTGAGTCACGACCCCCAATTTAACATGCATGTTGTCCGTGACCCCCGCTCACTGAACACAATCTCACACGCACAGTTCAGATCACCCAAAAAAGGAAACAAAATGACCAAAAAAAGGAAACAAAATGACCAAAAAAGACACAAATTGACCACAAAATGATAAAAAAAAAGACGCAAAATGACCTAAAAAGACACAAAATGACCAAAAAAGACACACAATGACCAAAAAAAGAAACAAAATGACCAAAAAAGACACAAATTGACTACAAAATGATCAAAAAAAGACGCAAAATGACCTAAAAAGACACAAAATGACCAAAAAAAGACACAAAATGATCAAAAAAGACACACAATGACCAAAAAAAGACACAAAATGATCAAAAAAAGATGCAAAATGACCTAAAAAGACACAAAATGACCAAAAAAGACAAAATGACTGAAAAAAGAAACAAAATGACCAAAAATTACACAAATTGACTACAAAATGATCAAAAAAAGACGCAAAATGACCTGAAAAGACACAAAATGACCAAAAAAAGACACAAAATTACGAAAAAAGACACAGAATGACCAAAAAAAGAAACAGAATGACCTAAAAAGACACAAAATGACCCAAAAAAGGACACAAAATGGCCAAAAAAAGACATTAAGTGACCAAAAAGACTAAAACACAATAACACATGCTGACTTCCTAAATGATTTGGCGACCCCCAGAAATCATCTCGCGACCCCAATTGGGGTCCCGACCCCAAGGTTGAGAATAGCTGCTTTTGATCATGTTGTAGTATTTAGGATGTTATGATGTTGGTGTGCATCTGGAGTCTAGGCATCGATATATTATAAGAACCAAATACTAGACCTACTAGGCTATTCCATGGATATTTGTTCCTATTGGTTACAATAGGAACAAATATCTAATTAGATTATTAGATATTTGTTCCTATTGGTTTGTTCCAAGTCACGTGACTTTCAAGGTCCCGGCGGTCAGAATAAAAAACATGGCGGACAGTTCTCTCATTTTTAGTGAAAAAGTCAATATTTTGACTTAGTTTCTGCATAAAAATGGATTTTGATCACATTTCTAGCGAGAAATATATGTTTTATTTTCTAAATATTCACTCAGTGAATGTACATAATCACTTTGTATGTTGGAATAGCCACGGGATATGACTGGCATTAACTTGCATTGTAGCCAAATCCGTGTCAGTTTCACGGAAATTTGAGTGATTCCGTGGCTATTCCACGGATTTTGAGTTAAGCGAATCCGTGGCTATTTCACGGATTCCTGTGAGACCATGTTGTACCTGCTCAGCACCAAACAGCTGACTGAAGTTAGCAACTCGCTGGTGAAACATTTAGCAGCGAAAGATCCATTTGAGTTGGCAGAGAGGCGAAGAACCGTATTCACCGATATCCAAATATTTCGAGAAAAAAGTTGCAAATTTACTAGATTAAAGTGGCAAATCTACAAGAAAAAAGTTGCAGATTTAAGAGATTTAAAGTGGTGGATCTGCGTGGAAAAAAGTCACAGATTTATGAGAAAGAAGTGGGAAAAAAAGCAACTTTTTTCTTGCAGATTCACCACTTTAAATCTCATAAATATGCGACTTTTTTCGCACAAATTCACCACTTTAAGTCTCTTAAATCTGCTACTTTTTTTCTTGTAGATTTGCCACTTTAATGTAGTAAATTTGCAACTTTTTTCTCCATTTTGATATCCACTGAAGTTACTAAATATAGTTCTTCGCCTGATAAAGGGTTAAGCGGTAACAAACACAACTCCAAATGAATGATAATGCAACACTGTTTGTTCTAACCTTTCCACTTGTGGTTGAAGATTGTGAGTTAATACATGCACATACAATAATGTTTGATAATAAAAGCTGAGCAAGACGTTTATAACACATTTGTCTTTTCTCCTCCAGAGGATCCGTCCACCGGGAGGTCCAAGAACGGATATGTTTTCCAGGAGATGGGTGCGTCTCTGCAGTAATCACTATTATTATTATTATGTCATTTCATGGCTTTTCTCAGCATGGGTCTTGTTCTTTTATTTATTTACATTATATTATCTGTTTTGCAAGCACAGAGAACATTATTCAGTCTTCCCCCCCTCAGGAAAAGAGGCAGAATACAGACGTTTTTCATGTAAATTTCTTGCTACAGCTATTTATGCTAATGCCAATACTTCTCTCTGCTCACTGATGACCCATTTCACATGCTGGTGAGCACAGCACAGAGTGTTGAGAGGTTAATTAATGGGTAAATAATGAGGGAGATGATCTCTGAGTCAATGATGGGAAGCAGGAATAATCACAGCTCCAAGCTTTGCTCATCAAGGGTTAAGGTTAATTCTCTAATTCTGCCGCTGTTTTTTCTCCCCCTTATAAAAAGAGATGCCATATTTATCTTCTATACGATTAAGGAATTTACGAGCAGCAGCTATTGTTACATTGCCGCATGTCTGGTTTCAGGGGGAGTTTTTATTGGGTCTCTCTCTCTCTAGCTGTGTGCTTGTCAACAGATGGCAGAGTGGTGGGAGGGGAAATAAATTGTCCCTTACTGGAGACGCTGTTAATGTGGCTGGCTCTGAGTCTTAACCTTGAGACGGAGAGCAGTCGTTTCTATGAAACGCTCTTCATTATTACTTCACTGTAAAGTGAGTTTAAACAAAAGTACTGCAGCAAAGACACAACTCCAGACCAAGGTTATTATAGTTAACGAAAACTAACGAAATAACGAAAACTAGAATTGAAAAAACATTTTCGTTAACTGAAATAAAAATAAAAACTAGAGTTTTTAAAAAAACGATAACTAACTGAAACTGTATTCTATGGTTACAAAACTAACTAAAACTAAATAAAATTATAGTGAAAATGTCCTTAGTTTTTCGTTTTTGTCAACTTTTCTCATTCATAATTCAGTGTTTCTATTTGAACATGCAACACATGGTGAATATGTTTACTGAGACTGGGATGTTTACACTAGAACCAAAATTCAAAACACCCAGAACTGTAAGAGTTAATAACCTTATTGGGGCTGAGATGATAAACCAAAGGAAATAAAGGAAACATTTATTATGACCTCTTTGAATCTGGCACCCAACACATAGCCCATTACACAAAAACTAAAACTAACACTAAAACTAATAAAAACTAAACTAAAACTAAGCATTTTCAAAAACTAAAAACTAAACTAAAACTAGAAAACTCACTCTAAAAACGAATTAAAACTAACTGAATTTGAAAACAAAAATTCACAACAAAATTAAAACTAAAACTAATGAAAAATCCAAAACTATTATAACCTTGCTCCAGACATTTACACTTTGATACTGATGAACAAGGCATCTTAAGCGAGCTTCCAACTAATTCTTCCATGGCAACAGTGGATGCTTATAGTAAGAGCTTCAGAAGTAAAGGAACATAGTATTTGCATCTTGGATGTATAATGGTGGAGATGCAACAAATCTGGCAAACAAATAGAAAGACATGACAGAACCCAAGATAGTCTGGTTTGCTCTGCTCGCTGCTTGGTGTAGGCTTTTTTTATTTTTTTTATTTAACCTTTATTTAACCAGGGAATATCCCATTGAGATTAAGAAGCTCTTTTTTCTTTAAGGGAGCCCTGTCCAAGAGGCAGCAAACACAGAATACAGTTACATATTTACATAACATACAGACCTTAAACACGTCATGAGAAACTAGTGCATGTTATGGAATTGGCCCCCTTTGACCCAACTCCTTTAGGCTTGACTGGTCTAAATATGGCGGCCAGGTCACAAAGCTCTCATTTTACAGCAAGACAGCAAATTGAAGTATGTGTTTGAATTGTCAGTCAACTGGTCAACAGTATTCAGATCCATTACTTAAGTAAAAGTACTAATACACACTGTGAACTTACTCCACTACAAGTACACTGTTAAACCCAATGTTGCTTGTTTGTTATTATAACTCATTTTTCCTTTTCAATACAACAAAGATTGGTGCAAAAAGTAATTTTAACTAAAATATTGAGTCAAATATCAAGATTCATTTGAGTCAACTCGACTGTCTTTGTTGTCTTGACACAAAATTATTTTGCAGCATGGACACTCAAATATTTAAGTTGAAACAACAAGTTGGGTTTTACAGTGTAAAAGTCCTGAATTCAAAACTTACTGAAGTAAAAGTACAAAAGGATCAGCTTCAAATTGTACTTGAAATATCAAAAGTAAAAGTACTCATTATGCAGAATGGACCCACTCTGATTATTTTATATATTCCAAATATATTATTGTATTATTATATTTGATGCATTTTACTGTCACCAAGGTAGGGCTAATTTTAACTTCTTAACATACTTTTCTGTGGTTTCATTTATAAACATGCATAATCATTTTAAATACTGAGTTACATTCCACCACTGGGGTTGTGAATGGATCCATTGACTTCACCAGTATGAACTGGTCCAGTGTATAACCCCCATGAAGGGGAAAGGTTAAGTCTCTCATTAACCCCCACACATCAATGAACTCAACATCATCTCCCATTCACAGCCGATTCTACACACAAAATAATAAATCAAACACTTCTGCAGCTTCACATCATGTGGAGTTCACATGTGGTGAATCTGACCCATGCAGCCTGAACCAGGCTTGGACGGTTATACTTTCATTTTTTTCAAACTGTCATACTTCTTTTAAAAAAGTCCTAAAGACCTTTCTTTTTATAAAAGCCTTTTATTAAATGTATCATTGTGTTTTGGCCTTTTAACCTGTTTTTAATCTTGTTGTACTCTGTAGCACCTTGGGATTGCTTTTAACAATGAAAAGTGCTTTACAAATAAAATGTATTATTATTATTATTATTATTACTTTTGATGGCCGCATATTTCAAACATATTAAAAAAAGAAAAGAGAAATGATCATAAAAACAATTAATATTTACAGAAAATGTAAAGCCTATAGCAAAATAAATCGTCAACCTTGTTTACATGTTTGAAAAGGAACGAGAAGAAGTACAAACTTATTCATTTTCACCGCTTCTCCACAAGTTCTTTGGATGCTTTTTAAATAGCTTCCTTATATATTATTATCATTATTATATATACTGTTGCTGACATTACTATTATTATTACTATATACTGTAATATACTACTATTATTATTATACCGGCCTTATTTATTATTATTATTATTATTATTATTATTATTATTATTATATATTTATATATTATATATCATATTATTTTATTTATAATTATTTATAATTATTTTAATTATTTTTAATTATTTTATTTTATATTGTTACTATTTATTTATTATTACATATTATATACTATATAGTGTACTATTATTACAATTATATACCGTCTAGTCACTATAGCTTTGTTGCCTTTATATCATCAGTATCATTATAATAAACATCATCTTGCCAACCATCATACCAACTGATCTGATTTTTTTTAACTTGTGTCCTTGTTCTATTCTGTGTTTTTTTCTATTGTTGTTTTTATTTATGCTACCTCAGTATCTTATTCTATTGTATCTTATTGTACTTGAATACTGGACTGCTGTGACAACCGAATTTTTATCTATTTATCTTATTAGGAAAGGTTAGGAGTCTGTGACAATTTGGACATAAAAACATGTTAATGTTGAGTATCCATACAGATCTATATATAAACTGGTTGATATTGACTGTGACTATTAAAGAACTATAGGGGGAAAGTGTTGTGCTGGTACTCCGGTTAGGGAATAAGGACACCGTTTTGACTTTAACTTCTTTATCTTAAACTTTTTCAGCAGCAGGTCAGTACACACACATTATTCAACACATGCTGATTCTAAGGACCCCGAACATAAAAACCTAGCTGCCCTGTAAACTGCCCGACTCAAACAGACTGAACTAAAAAGTGCCTGAATAAATTATTAACCTGTTTAAATCAACAATATCAATATAATCAAATTAACAGATTAATAGGGTGTATTTGCTGGTCACAAAGGGAATTTATAACAGTGACCATGTGTGTTTTTCTCCACAGAGCTGAAGGACGGCGAGCTGGAGGATTCACCTTCACACAAAGATCACATCTATGACAACCAGACCCAGATCAGTGCTTCAGGTGTGTTTTAATAAAATAACATGTTCAGTCCATGGTGTGATTTGTTCTAAGAACGTACATTTTAGAAAACAAATGGTTCCATCTTTCAACAAAACAGATGAATAGCTCTCTGCAGCTCTGTTTCATTGCATTCTCGTCTAGTGACTTTCATTGTCTGAGAATAATTTGCAGCCTCTGTAATCATGCATGCCAGCTCCGATTCCCAGAGTCGTCCTAACGGAGACACAGTTCATGGACATTAACTGGCAGCTACTGCTCCCTATTAACTATTAATACAAGAGAGATGTTTTAGTTATTTCCAGGAATATTAAAGAACCATTTGAAGCAAAGATAAGATGCTGGAGGCTCAGACTTTGTGTCCAAATATATATCTCTATGTGGCTTTTATTTGCAGATCCTGACTTCCCTGGGTTTGGGCTTTTGAACACAACAAGAAAAGTAAGATTTGCTGTTTCAGTCTCCCCTTTATGTATTCTGTCAAAATTATTACTGCAGAATTACCACAGAAAACAACATTTTATAGCTTTGTTTATGAATACAAAGATTGCTTTTCCAACTGTTCCAATTTAAAGCTTATATCCTCAGATTTCTAAAGTAATACGTCACCACAAAAACACGATATAAATCTGTTTTACCTTGAATTTGTGCAGAAAACGGTCTTTCTCTCATGCCTCCACAGTGAACGAAGAATCCCTAAAACAGAGAAAGTTCTTGATGAAATTAAGAAAAACATTTGTTAACTCTGAGTCTCATTTATCCAATCGTTTGCTCAGAACCTCCAAAACAAACACATTTTTTGCTAAAATCCTGAACTTTTTAAGACACATTTTGCATAAACTGCCTTACAGTTTCACGGGCATGCAGCACTAACACTAGAAGGGCAATCTAGAGGCACTTTTTCTCTAGTAAAATGTAAAATTTAACATGTTTTATTTACCATAAGGGCATCCTAGAGGGCATTTTTACTGCATTTTTAACAGAGGGGCAGTTGCCTCCCCTCAAAGTCTACCAGTGCAACAAAAAGCAAGTTTAACACAAATTAACACGGGATGATTTATTGACCTACAAATTATTATTTAGTGTGGTAAGTATCAAGGTTATTATAGTTAACGAAAACTAACAAAATAACGAAAACTAGAATTGAAAAAACATTTTCGTTAACTGAAATAAAAATAAAAACTAGAGTTTTTAAAAAACGATAACTAACTTAAACTGTATTTTGTGGTTACAAAACTAACTAAAACTAACTAAAATTATAGTGAAAATGTCCTTAGTTTTCATTTTTGTCAACTTTTTTCATTCATAATTCAGTGTTTCTATTTGAACATGCAACACATGGTGAATATGTTTACTGAGACTGGAACCAAAATTCAAAACACCAAGAATTGTAAGAATTAATAACCTTATTGGGGCTGAGATGATAAACCAAAGGAAATAAAGGAAACATTTATTATGACCTCTTTGAATCACGCACCCAACTAATACCCCATTACAAAAAAACTAAAACTAACACTAAAACTAATAAAAACTAAGCATTTTCAAAAACTATAAACTAAACTAAAACTAGAAAACTCACTCTAAAAACTAACTAAAACTAACTGAAAAATTCACAACAAAATTAAAACTAAAACTAATGAAAAATCCAAAACTATTATAACCTTGGTAAGTATTCCTTTAAACTGAGCTTCTGATCTGAGCTAAAACTCAAAGCAGTGAACTGGGAGGAAACATCCAGTCAGCAAAAACAAAAAATAACCTTTCACCTCGGAATACCTATGATATTATTACACCATCAATCATTTTGCCTTTGCTCTTGGCTCTCACTAGTATGTGAAGCCGATGAACTTCCAGGAGGAAGTGCGGGCCCACAGAGACCTGGACAGCTTCCTGGCCCAGGCCAGCATCCTCCTGGACGAGAAGGCTTCCACGCTGGACGAAGTCCTGAGGAGAATGTTAGCTCATGTGGCGGAAGACGGCCACGAGAGCTGCGACCCCGACGAAGTCATGAACTCGTTGTTCACGGACGCAGGAGGGAAGGAGTTTAATGGTGAGCAATGTGACATGTTAGAGGCGCTTTGAGTACACTGCAAAAAAAGAAAACTTGTATTTTTTGGCCTAAAACAGTGATTTAAGTTGGTAAAACTTGGAAATATAAATGATTGACATTTAGGGCAATAATGTAAGTTAGCACAACAAAGGAAGCCAGTTGTCTGCTCAAAAACAAGTTGGTGAGTTGTTGTTACTTATATCTTTAAGTTGGGGTTCACAACAAGGGACAATAGTTCTGATAACTCTTATTTCTTTGTTGGGAAATTCGGGAAAATCGGTGAAATTCGGTCATTAGCGAAAGCTAGCAGCTAACTGATGCTAGCGGCTAACTGATGCTAGCGGGTAACTGATGCTAGCGGCTAACAGATGCTAGCGGCTAACTGATGCTAGCGGGTAACTGATGCTAGCGGCTAACTGACGCTAGCGGCTAACTGATGCTAGCGGCTAACTGATGCTAGCGGGTAACTGGTGCTAGCGGCTAATTGATGCTACCGGCTAACTGATGCCAGCGGCTAACTGATGCTCGCGGCTAACTGACGCTAGCGGCTAACTGATGCCAGCGGCTAACTGATGCCAGCGGCTAACTGATGCCAGCGGCTAACTGATGCTAGCGGCTAACTGATGCTGCCGGCTAACTGATGCCAGCGGCTAACTGATGCCAGCGGCTAACTGATGCCAGCGGCTAACTGACGCCAGCGGCTAACTGACGCCAGCGGGTAACTGATGCTACCGGCTAACTGATGCTACCGGCTAACTGATGCCAGCGGCTAACTGATGCCAGCGGCTAACTGATGCCAGCGGCTAACTGATGCCAGCGGGTAACTGATGCTACCGGCTAACTGATGCTACCGGCTAACTGACGCCAGCGGCTAACTGACGCTAGCGGCTAACTGACGCTAGCGGCTAACTGATGCTAGCGGCGTTGCTTGTTACAGCTACAAGAGTAGCCATTAGCGTATCAATGCTAACTCAAAATTGTGGTCGCAACATTAGCTGACATTTCATAGCGGCGTTACAATCGTGCCAATTCAGCACATTGCAGAAGTTAGCAGAAGTAAGGATTAAAAGTTATTACAATGTAAAATTATACGTTCAAAAATCTGAATTCAGAGTTGAGCAAACTCAAAAACAAAACTTAAAATATTTAGTTTAATTGTCCAACTTAAAATTTTATCGAAGTTTGTTGCCTTTAAATTTTGAGTTCACCCAACTTTTCTTTTTTTGCAGTGTGGGAGTGTTTGCTTGAAATATGAACTCTTTCTGGCAGCTAATTGAGATGTTTTATGCTCCCACAGTTCACCTCCTGTCAGAGACCATTCAGGGTGTGACCGCTACGTCCACTGGTGTTCGCTACCAGCAGTCCTGGCTTTGTATTCTGTGAGTTCATCTATATTTATGTGAAGGAGTGTTATTTTCACTAATTCTTCAGTACACAACATTCACCATGGTTAGTAGAGTTAACCCTTTTTCAGGCGAAGAACTATATTTGGTAACTTCAGGTAATATTTCGAGAAAAAAGTTGCAAATTTACTAGATTAAAGTGGCAAATCTGCAAGAAAAAAAGGCGCAGATTTAAGAGATTTAAAGTGGCAAATCTGCGTGAAAAAAATCGCAGATTTACGAGAAAAAAGTGGGGAAAAAACAACTTTTTTCTCCCAGATTCACCACTTTAACCCTTAATAGGACACTCATTGAAATACTTGCAAATTCCAAATTTCAACCCTAGAGAATATTGGAGGATATTACATACAGCCAGAATGTGTAAAAAAAATAAAACATACGAAAATAATATTTTGAGAAAAAAGTTTATGAGATTAAAGTGGCAAATCTACGAGAAAAAAAATGCGCAGATTTATGAGATTTAAAGTGGTGAATCTGGGAGAAAAAAGTTGCAAATTTACTAGATTAAAGTGGCAAATCTACAAGAAAAAAAGTTGCAGATTTAAGAGATTTAAAGTGGCAAATCTGCGCGAAAAAAGTCGCAGATTTACGAGAAAAAAGTGGGAAAAAAGCAACTTTTTTCTCCCAGATTCACCACTTTAACCCTTAATAGGACACTCATTGAAATACTTGCAAATTCCAAATTTCAACCCTCGAGAATATTGGAGGATATTACCTACTGCCAGAATGTGTAAAAAAAATAAAACATACGAAAATAATATTTTGAGAAAAAAGTTTACGAGATTAAAGTGGCAAATCTACAAGAAAAAAGTTGCAGATTTATGAGATTTAAAGTGGTGAATCTGGAAGAAAAAAGTTGCTTTTTTTCCACTTTTTCCTGGTAAATCTGCGACTTTTTTCGCACAGATTTGCCACTTTAAATCTCTTAAATCTGCAACTTTTTTTCTTGTATATTTGCCACTTTAATCTAGTAAATTTGCTACTTTTTATTCGAAATATTACCTGAAGTTACCAAATATAGGGTTAAATACAACAAAAAAACCTTTTCATTAGGAAAGTTATTTTGCTCTGGCTTTGCTAATTTACACCTGCCAATACAGTATGCTGCACAATCAATCATTTACACACCACTGATCTAAAATAAATTATTTTCTATCACTTCAGCTCCAATGTGAGGAGCCTGCAGAGGCGCCACGTCTGCATCGCCCGGCTGGAGAGGCCTCAGAACTGGGGATCGAACTGCTGCGAGGCCCGCTACGTCATCCTCATCCTGGCCCCGCCCCGAACCGTAAGAGACTAATCTCTCTGGTACTTGTCAGGTTGCATGTGTGTCAATGCATAAATATGTAAATACATGCACACTAGGATATGAGATTATTTACTACATGATTATTGAGGTCAAAGGAAGATGGTGATATTATCACGATATCTGTAGAAAAACATAACAAAAACAAGAATCCTTCTGCTTAACCCTCCTGTTATGTTGCGGGTCAAATTGACCCATTTCAAAGTTTAAAAAACTAAAAATAAATAGTTAAAAGTATTTTTTTGGGATGAAACTTCTTCTGCTTGGCTTAATAAGTGTAATCAACATAAAAAATTAAAATGGTTCATTTCACATATTTGCATGTTTATATTACATAAATATGGTTCAATGGTCAATCTGACCCTGAAAAGAAGAGGTGAATAAAATTTTCAAAAACTCAAAGTCATGTAAAACTATTGTAATTTATATGTAGGTCTTTCCAATGTACATAAAGCTTTAACATGCATTTAAAAAAAATTAAAAACGAGTGAATTATCCTCATTGAACCATGATCAATGAGAGGTAAAGAACACCATTGCACAAAATATTGATTGAAATGGTTAGTAATGGAGTTATTAATGAAATATAAATAATGTTTATTCAGATTTTCTGGTTTCTGACACTTTTGGATGATTAAACATGCCCACGAACATTATTGCTGTTCCTGAGAAACAACATAACAGGAGGGTTAATAACAAGTCTTATGTCAATCTGACAATAAAATATAAGTTGTTTTAATGTTGAGTTTGTGAAATAGGTAGAAAGTTTCATACCACAAAAAAGATAAGGGGGTTTATTGTTATATATATATCAATAAAAATCTGTTTAAAACTGCTTATTCCCTCTGATCACAATTACCCTGTCCAATCTATCTTTTGTATTGTATTGTTATTAATTCTGTGTATTTTATTGTATTTTACTGCTGAATCTTTTCTATCTTTTTTGTACGGTGTCCTTGAGTGCCAAGAAAGGCACCTCCAAATAAAATGTATTATTATTATTGTTAAAAAATTCACAAAATAAGAATAATTTGATATATAGTCGCGGCCAAAAGAAGATACCATAATAACATGACCACAATATTTATAGAACATTTGTGTTTAACTTTGTTTATTGTGCGTTTTCTCCTCTTTTTGGGTAAATTAATTATGCGTTTAGGAAGGTGGACAGAACATCAAAGAAAGTGAGCACTGACATAAATTATTTTAGAGGCACTGGATTCATTATAAAATGTCTGTGTATTATTAGCACAATATCAACATTTTAAATTCTTAATATCACGGTGATTGTCTGGTATATTTTGTTGTTTCAGTGCCTGAATCTGTTGTAACTTTATCCTCATTCTTTCCAGAAAAGCACCAAGACGGCCATCGAACTCGGCCGAACATTCGCCTCGATGTTCTCTGATATTTCCTTCAGACAGAAGCTTCTGGAGGCTCAGACTCAGGAGGAGTTCAAACAAGAGCTGGTCTACCAGCGGCAGCAGCTCGCCATCGTCACGGAGAAGCCGGTCGTAGAGGAAGTAGAAGACTCAGATCCACGAAGGGGAAAACCACTTAAGGTGTGAAAGAAGCGGTGAACAAACTGTGACATATTGACCCTGTGCTGCGAATCAAAACAGCATTTTATAGCTTCTTTTATGCTCTTTAACACTGAATACAAAGATTGTTTTTCCAACTGTTCCAATTTAAAGCTTATATCCTCAGATTTCTACCTAGCTTTAAAGTAATACGTCACCACAAAAACACGATATAAATCTGTTTTACCTTGAATTTGTGCAGAAAACAGTCTTTCTCGCATGCCTCCACAGTGAACGAAGAATCCCTAAAACAGAGAAAGTTCTTGATGAAATTAAGATTTGCTGTTTCAGTCTCCCCTTTATGTGTTCTGTCAAAATGATTACTGCAGAATTACCACAGAGAAACATTTCAAAACAAAACATTTTATAGCTTTGTTTATGCTCTTTAACACTGAATACAAAGATTGTTTTTCCAACTGTTCCAATTTAAAGCTTATATCCTCAGATTTCTACCTAGCTTTAAAGTAATACGTCACCACAAAAACACTTTGTAATATAGTGAAATAAATATAAATATAAATATATAAAACTATATAAAAGTTTTACCTTGAATTTGTGCAGAAAACGGTCTTTCTCTCATGCCTCCACAGTGAACGAAGAATCCCTAAAACAGAGAAAGTTCTTGATGAAATTAAGAAAAACATTTGTTAACTCTGAGTCTCATTTATCCAATCGTTTGCTCAGAACCTCCAAAACAAACACATTTTTTGCTAAAACCCTGAACTGTTTAAGACACCTTTTGCATAAACTGCCTTACAGTTTACTAGGTTAAAGTGGCAAATCTACAAGAAAAAAAGTTGCAGATTTAAGAGATTTAAAGTGGCAAATCTGCGCGAAAAAAGGCGCAGATTTACGAGAAAAAAGTGGGAAAAAAGCTACTTTTTTCTCCCAGATCCACCACTTTAACCCTTAATAGGACACTCATTGAAATACTTGCAAATTCCAAATTTCAACCCTAGAGAATATTGGAGGATATTACATACTGCTAGAATGTGTAAAAAAAACATACGGAAATAATATTTTGAGAAAAAAGTTTACGAGATTAAAGTGGCAAATCTACGAGAAAAAAATTTGCAGATTTATAAGATTTAAAGTGGTGAATCTGGGAGAAAAAATTGCTTTTTACCCACTTTTTTCTCGTAAATCTGGGACTTTTTTCGCACAGATTTGCCACTTTAATCTAGTAAATTTGCACCTTTTTATTCGAAATATTACCTGAAGTTACCAAATATAGCTCTTTGCCTGATAAAGGGTTAAATACAACAAAAAATCATATATATATATAAATCTGTTTTACCTTGAATTTGTGCAGAAAACGGTCTTTCTCTCATGCCTCCACAGTGAACGAAGAATCCCTAAAACAGAGAAGGTTCTTGATGAAATTAAGAAAAACATTTGTTAACTCTGAGTCTCATTTATCCAATCGTTTGCTCAGAACCTCCAAAACAAACACATTTTTTGCTAAAACCCTGAACTGTTTAAGACACATTTTGCATAAACTGCCTTACAGTTTCACGGGCATGCAGCACTAACACTAGAAGGGCAATCTAGAGGGCACTTTTTCTCTAGTAAAATGGCACTGAGAGGTCAATTTAACATGTTTTATTTACCATAAGGGCATCCTAGAGGGCATTTTTACTGCATTTTTAACATGGGGACACCCAGAGGGGCAGTTGCCACCCCTCAAAGTCTAGATTCTAGTCACACCGGCTAAATATGTTGTATAACTAAAGAGCAAAAAAGCAGAAACCTAAAAAGCTAATACACAAACAATCGGAAACAAAACTCCAGCTAACGAGGAGTTGTTACGTATAAAACTAACATTTATTTTCTCTACCGACTGTTCGCTCTCTGCACATGTGGAGACCACCCTCGTGTTTTCCCACTCCATCCAGGCATATAAAGATGTGATGCAGTAAAGTAAAGTAGTTGAGCCAGATTATCTGATTATCCTGTTTCCACACTCTATCAGCCAGGCCCAAAGAACGAGAAGCAGCTGGGCAGCAAACTGGAAAAAGCTGCCAAGTCTGCCATGGCTCTGGCAGCAGAATGTGCACAGCTCCATGTAATGATGAAGTACTTCATTATGTCCAGTGTTTGAATTAAGAGGAAATGTGTGCACGCAGCAGGAGGCTGGAGAAGAGGGAACACCCAAACACTGCCTAGAGAGAAAGCACGTAGTGGTTGTAAAAGAGCAAAGTTAACAACAACAACAGGTTGTGGCTGCACCTGATGTCCTGAACAAGTTCACAGCAGCATTTAAATGTGGGTTTGCTGCTGCCAAAGCAACCTTTTAACCTTTTGGAAACTACAACGTTATATAAAACAAAAACATGTACTGATGGACACTCTAGTATTTCCAATTTTATACTGAATGTCAGCAACGTTCCTCGACAAAAATCCAGTACTTGTTATGCTCATTTAGAAAGACCCATTATCCAGCCAGCAAATGTATTAAAATTAATGTATTTCCCAATTAACTTGCTCTGTTTTATGGAATATTTTATCCTCTTATCACACTCACAAAGTCTGAACGTGCGTTTTTCGATGTAAGGTCGTGTTCAGACCTCCATTAACTCTGTGAAGAGGAGAGAGGTCCTTTAATTATTTCCATGAGCCCACTGTGTCAGCAAAGTAGAGCTCTATATGCAGCAAAAAAGGTCTCTCAACACTACTTTGTGTACAAGCAGGTTATTACGACCCTTATTGTTGCTAGGTGGCTAGGCATCCTTTCTAATTATGACAAAGCAGCACATTAGGTGATGTAGTATAGGAGCAACAAAGGACTTTGACCCAGGAGGACACTGTTTGTGTCTTGTGTGAAACAAATAATCAAGGTCAAGTTATTTAAACTTGCGTAAACTCTCTTTCATTACCTATGAAAAACACTTGTAATAGGATAGCTTACAACTTCAACTCCAAATATTGTCTCCATGTTGGGGGACTGTTTAAAATGTAAATAAAAACAGAATCAAATTCAGAATTAGTGTATGTTTTAAACAACAATTTTCCTCTTTGAGCTTTAAATATATTGTATGTACTTATTTTGATGTTAACAACAGGTGTTAGCATGTGTTGATTATTAGAAAGTGGAGGACTTGTTAAAAATAATTTGTTACACATAAAAGTCTATGCTTTAATAAAATAATGCAAGGAATCTGAAAATGTACTGAAAGTATTAAATGTAAAAGTACTCAATGCAGGAAAAAAATGCCCCCATGTGACTGTTATACGGTATATTATATCATTTGATAGACAACTTATGAAATGATTAAATGCCAATTAAAAACAGTACTTCACACAGACTACAGTGTCCAGTTTAAATTGCTGAAACCTGTCTTTTTCTCCACAGGTGAAAGAATTTTTTAAAGCTGGAAAAGGTGTTTATGATGACCTCCGTCGTCGACTCCCGCTCTACCCCTCAGACTTCACAGACGGTACTGATATTTTCCTGTAATACTAATTAAGTGTGACTGCTTTGGTTGTTTATTGTTTATTGTTAAAAAGATCCCCATTAGCTGTCACCAAAAGTGGGAGGAGCTAGTCTTCCTGGGGTCCACAAGACAAAACAAAAATCACTTAACAATTAAACATTGTAGAAATTATTATATACGTCATCAGAAATCATTCCGAATAAGTTATTACATTCATATCTATTACATTAATTCTCACTTTCATACAGTAAATATGTTAATTAACTACTCACAAATTTAAATAGTGCATTCTCAAGTAATAATTAAAAGATACTTTACTATTCAGTTCACGTATATTCAGTGGGCAATTATTCCAATAACTGATAGCACAATAACTAACTGTTCTCTTTAAGGCATTTGATTCTGGACATGGTGACATCATCTGACCACCATTAGCTGACCTTGTTTCATAAGAATGAACCTGATCACATCTGACAATTTGGTTATATAAGAAAATTGTTGTGTTGTTGTTGTGTGGTTGTTTAATAAGGTTTTAAATAATCCATGAAGGTATAACTGGGAAGGACCGCTGTCTGCTGAAATACACGACCACGGCCATCTTCCTCTACATCGCCATCTTACTGCCAGCGATCGCCTTCGGCTCGTTGAATGACGAGAGCACAAGAGGAGAGATAGGTATCAACTCCTGTGGTTGTTTTTATGACTCATTACCAAGATTATAATAGTTTCGGATTTTTCATTAGTTTTAGTTTTAATTTCGTTGTGAATTTTTGTTTTCAAATTCAGTTAGTTTTAGAGCGAGTTTGCTAGTTTTAGTTTAGTTTTTATTTTTTGAAAATGCTCAGTTTTAGGTTAATTTTTATTAGTTTTAGTTTTTTTGTAATGGGTATGTGCCTTCATTTCCTTTGGTTTATCCATCTTAGCCTCAATAAGGTTATTAACTCTTACAGTTCGGGGTGTTTTGTATTTTGGTTGAAGTGTGTGGACATCCCAGTCTCAGTAAACATATTTACCATGTGTACCTGCATGTTGAAATCGAAACACTGAATTATGTATGAAAAAAGTTGACAAAGACGAAAACTAAGGACATTTTCACTATAATTTTAGTTAGTTTTGTAACCACACAATACAGTTTCAGTTAGTTATCGTTTTTTTAAAAACTCTTGTTTTTATTTTTATTTCAGTTAACAAAAATGTTTTTTCAATTCTAGTTTTCGTTATTTTGTTAGTTTTCGTTAACTATAATAACCTTGCTCATAACTTAATGTAAAACACTGATCTTTTGTTGTTTTTGACAGATGTTCAGAAGACCATTGTTGGCCAAAGCATTGGAGGAGTGATCTACTCTTTGTTTGCTGGTTCTCCTCTGGTCATTCCTCTGACCACTGCTCCACTGGCCATCTTCATCAGTGGTGTGTATTGATCCTACTATTTAAACAGGTGCCACAAGATACATGGAAAGACTGTTGACGGGTCAAATAATTTGAAAAAATAGAAATTATCATTTAATGGACAGAATATATCAGCTGTAACTAGGGATGGGTACCGAATTCGGTACTTTTATAGGTACCGACCGAATTCTGTCGGTACTACCGAGTACCGATTCATGTAAAATCAAACGGTACCATGTTTCGGTACCTAAACAGCATTAACTTTAAACTGATCATTGATTTCAACCTGTTTTCATTTGACGTCTTTGATTAACAAGCGTGTTGACGATCGCACTATTTTTTTATTTACCTCCTCGTCTGGTCCTGTCTGCTCACCGCGGCCACTAGCTGCTGCCCTCTTCCACCCCGGCGCGAGACGAACAGCCGGGCTCTAGGCCTGCTAGCCGCCAGCTGCTAGGCTCTAGGCCTGCTAGCCGCCAGCCGCCAGCTGCTATCTCTCCAATGTCTCTACCCGGGCTTGGCCTTCGTCTGCCTCCAGATTGGACCTTCCTTACTCCGTTTGCTCTCTCCATTCTTCTGTAGACCAGTCATTAGCAGCTAGCAGCTAGCTGCTGCATCTCTGGTCCTCCGCTAATACTTTCCGCTCTTCAACTCAGGAATATTACCTGCCACTTTACTCCAAACTGCCTCGCTGAAATTAAATCCCTCGGACTCCTGCGTCATCCTCGATATGTGCACAGAGCAGCCCGACTCAACTTTGTTTATTCCAACCATGCCACGCCCACAATACTGTCTGACAGGTGCTCCGCCGCACAGCTATGACGTCATCACAACAAATCACACGTGCACTTACAACCTTTTTTTTTTTTTTTCTCCTCCGTGCACTTGCCACCTGAGTACGGAAGCGCATTGCATTCACTGGATAAAAAAAAAATAGACACCTTATCTCATAATTACGAGATCTTTTCTCGTAATTACATTCATTTTGTCAGTCATTTTGTGTCTTTTTGTGTCTGCTTTTGGTCATTTTGTGCCTTTTTTTTAGTCATTTTGTGTCTTTTTGTGTCTGTTTTTGGTCATTTTGTGTCTTTTCTTGGTAATTTTGTATCTGTTTTTAGTCATTTTGTGTCTCTTTGTGTCTGTTTTTGGTAATTTTGTCTCTTTTTTTAGTCATTTTGTGTCTTTTTTTTTAGACGTGTCTTTTTTTGTCTTTTTTTAGTAATTTTGTGTCTTTTTTGGTGATGATTTCAAAGTTCTGGAAAAGTCCAATGTTGCATTGCGACACTCCCACATGTATTCTGATGCATTTCATTGGCCAAGAGACCGAAAATAGGAGAAAAAAACTACAAATAATACAAAACGACGTATCTGCTTTCCCGGCTTTAATGGGTTAAATGACCAAAATGTTTGGGAACCACTGCAGCAAAGCACATCAACTGCAAAAAGGAACAAAACTCAAAGTCATGTTAAACACAGTAAAGGCATCACATTTCCAGCTTGAAGCTGAAGGTCTGGCAGCTTCAAACAGCCAAATTAGTAGCCCGGATACCAGACAGTTGCTATGAAAATGTTGTTAATTATAATACAATAAAATACATGTTTGTTTTTAGTGATCCGGGGAATCTGCGACGACTACGACCTCGACTTTGATGCTTTCTACGCCTGCATCGGCTTGTGGAACAGCCTGTTCCTCATCCTGGGAGGCCTGTTCAATGTCAGCCTGTTTATGAAACTCTTCAAACGGTGAATACACAACACGACATTTGTTACTCTGACATATCACAGACAGAAGCCACACACACACCTGTAATAAATGTAAATACCAGCGTGGCCATGAGGTCACTGATAAGAGAAGATGCATCTGTTATGACTTCCTGTTTTAAGCCATAATTATTGTATTGCTCTCTCTTTATCTGGTCCTTTATTTCGCCTTGAATGGACTGTTATGACTGTGTCTCTATAAAAAAACACTATTTTGATAAAACATGAATGATCATGCCACACTTCTGTTTACATTTTTTATCTCGCAGCTCAACAGAAGAAGTCATTGCATTGTTCATCTCCATAGCATTCGTCGGGGATGCAGTAAAAGGCACCGTCAAAAGTAAGTTGAGCCAAGGACGCACTACATTAAACATGTTGTGAATGCTTTCTGCAGCAGAGCTTTCTCTGCACGCTGCAGGGGGAGCATCTAAACGTCCTGCATGTCGTTTGTTGTAGGTAATGTAGCCCAGCAAATATACATATCCATCACAGCCTTTAGAGGAGAAGCAGAAAATCAAAGCGGCCCCCTGTGTGCTGGGGAAAACAACCCTGTAATGCAAATATAATGTAGTCTTTCACACAGCTTCTTTTTATATCTTCTTCACGAGGGTTTGTCACGAGATACAAATGGACGAGCATGTGATGGATTCTTTAAGCCTCGGGCTGTTAGTTTTTTTAACCAAACTACATCAGATTGAGCAAAGCTTAAATACAATACCACATTGTGCTCAAATGATGGAAATAAACACAGAATAAACACTCAAAGGGGAATATTATCTGTGAGATGGAATAGTATGAATGAAGACCTAAAGTGCATTTTATTTTGAGTTCTCTACCTCAACATTTAATCCAAAATTGCCTTTTTTTTAAGGACTTGACAAACATATTAGTAGCAGTCTAAATTATCTAAGTCAAGATCATTTCACATTATATCATATTATTCTATCAAATTTTCATTTTAAATAAAAAATATTCCTTTTTTGGAAGGAACACACTACACACTGTAACTTTCCACATTACAACAAGTAGAGTAGTAAATAAGCTAGTATGTTTTATATCTTATTGAGTTTATTGACAGCGTATTGATTTATTCTTCACAGATAATGTGTATATCTTCTCAAACGTTTAATTAAAACTATTAATCAATCTATTCAAAACAATGTACAATAAAGATGATGCCACAATAATCAGAGGATTGTGTCTGAAACCAAAATTATTCCAACTTTATGGACGAGCATGTGATGGATTCTTTAAGCCTCGGGCTGTTGGTTTTTTAACCAAACTACATCAAATTGAGCAAAGCTTAAATACAATACCACATTGTGCTCAAAAGATGGAAATAAACACAGAATAAACACTCAAAGGGGAATATTATCTGGAAGATGGAATAGTATGAATGAAGACCTAAAGTGCATTTTATTTTGAGTTCTCTACCTTAACATTTAATCCAAAATTGGCTTTTTTTTTAGGACTTGACAAACATATTAGTATCAGTCTAAATCATCTAAGTCATTTACATTTTTACAAGATCCTTTCACATTATATCATATTATTCTGACAAATTTTCATTTTAAATAAAAAATATTCCGTTTTTGGAAGGAACACATCAAATTTAAAGGATTAATATGTAACTTACAGTACAGTAGAGTAGTAAACAAGCTAGTATGTTTTATATCATATTGAGTTTATTGACATCTTATTGATTTATTCTTCACAGATAATGTGTATATCTTCTCAAACGTTTAATTAAAACTATTAATCAATCTATTCAAAACATATTACAATAAAGATGATGCCACAATAATCAGAGGATTGTGTCTAAAACCAAAATTATTCCAACTTTATGGGCGAGCATGTGATGGATTCTTTAAGCCTCGGGCTGTTGGTTTTTTAACCAAACTACATCAGATTGAGCAAAGCCTAAATACAATACCACATTGTGCTCAAATGATGGAAATAAACACAGAATAAACACTTAAAGGGGAATATTATCAGTAAGATGGAATAGTATGAACGAAGACCTAAAGTGCATTTTATTTTGAGTTCTCTACCTCAACATTTAATCCAAAATTGGCTTTTTTTTAAGGACTTGACAAACATATTAGTATCAGTCTAAATCATCTAAGTCATTTACATTTTTACAAGATCCTTTCATATTATTCTGACAAATTTTCATTTTAAATAAAAAACATTCTGGAATTCATTTTGGAAGGAACACATCAAATTTAAAGGTATAATATGTAACTTTACACATTAAAACAAGTAGAACAGTAAACAAGCTAGTATGTTTTATATCTTATTGAGTTTATTGACAGCTTATTGATTTATTCTTGGCAGATAATGTGTATATCTTCTCAAATGTTTGATTAAAACTATTAAGCTTTATGGGCGAGTGTGTATATCATAATGAATTCAATTATTTCATTTGTTATGACCTAGCAGAAGAAAATGACATATTGTTTGTTTAAAAAAACTTCTTGTTTTAACATGAGAGTTTGTTGTTGTTAAAACTCTACTTTACTTATCATAACAGGGAAATAAATGTTGTAGACAGGTGTATTTTGCATAAAATAAATGATCTGGTAACGCTGTATATTAAGGTCCTTGTAATAACCATTAATTAACAAGTAATAAGGCCCTTGTAAGTCCTTACAAGATGCTTATTAACATTATTGTGTGTTTATAAGCTTATATAAGTGTTAATAATGGCATTACAAACACCCATGACCCACCCATTATGTCTTTGCCATGCCTTTATTAATCTTATTTTGTTTGCTTATTGATATTAAAATATACTTTAATGCTCATCTATTATAAGTTAACTATGCTTTTTGCAACTACCGGATCTAAAGCGAGAACAATGCCTTATTACTTGTTAATTAATGGTTATTAAGGACCTTATTATAAAGCGTTACCAATGATCTTTTCCCACCGTTATTCATCCTTTAATTCTTGTTTCACCCTCACCTGCTAGTTTTTCAACACTACTACCACGCGCCCACGCTGGCGACCTCAAACAGCACGTTGGTGCTTCAGCAGATCAGTGAGATTCTGGAGAAGATGAACAACCAGACGGCCAACGTGACGGGAGGACACGCGTCAGTCTTTCTGCCCGAGTCTCTGGTGCTGACGACCAGAGAAAGACCCGTCCTCTGTCTGCTGCTGATGTTGGGCACTCTGTGGCTCGGCTACGCCCTCTACCTCATCAAGAGGAGGTACGTAGCCCGTTAGCCTGGCTAACACCAGATCACCGGCGTTACAGCAGTGAGCGGTAGTGCCGCTAGTAGCGGGGCTAGTAGCGGGGCTAGTAGCGGGGCTAGTAGCGGCGCTAGTAGCGGGGCTAGTAGCGGCGCTAGTAGCGGGGCTAGTAGCGGCGCCAGTAGTGGGGCTAGTGGCGGCGCTAGTGGCGGGGCTAGTAGCGGCTCTAGTGGCGGGGCTAGAGGCGGCGCTAGTGGCGGTCTAGTAGTAGCGCTAGTAGCGGCGCTTGCAGCGGGGCTAGTGGCAGCGCTAGTGGCGGCACTAGTAGCGGCGCTAGTCAAACGTTGTTCTACTTTTAAAATAAACTTTGCCGTCTACAGCTAAAGAGAGTTTCGCGTCGGCTGCAGCCATGTTGGATCCGTAAGAAAACTACAAAACTACAAGCTTCCGTCTGTCCAGTAGTACACGTCATCGTCTTGACGTCCCTCCCCGTTCTGTGATTGGATCCTAAAACAGGGATAAGAAACCTCTCTGGTTTCCAGACTGCCTGGAGGTTCGAAATGAAATTTGAGCACACAAGGCAGTCTGGGTAAACCCAGGCTAGTAGCCCGTTGCAGTCCCACTAGAAATGAGTGGGTATTAAAAATAGTGGCAATTGAACTGGTTGACTGGTTCAGACATTATAGACACCGAAAAATATTATCTTGATTGAAAGTTTTATACCTAATTATTATTATAAGTATAATGTGTCTTTCCAGCACTGCATGCAGCAGCTGTATATATTGTCTCATAACTCGTATGGATTTAGGAGAACCTGGGAAAGCGGGGACATTTACATCCCAGGAGTCGGGCACAAGGTTACAAATCATCCGCGGTGACTTTCAGCCTGCAGGATAATAATGTAACACATGAAGCAGATAAATGTGTGTGTTTCCACGTGTGACTCCGGGGAATCATTGTTCTTTCCCCTCCTCAACTTTCACTGCTCCACATTTCAAACTAAGAGAGGAACTACTGTAAATACAGTCGGGGAAACTCTCAGGATTTATTACATCAGAGTTGCACCACGTTGAGATATTTGTCGCTTCTTCTCCCCCGCAGCCCGTACCTGAACGCCAAAATCAGAGAGGTGGTGTCTGACTGCGCTCTGCCGATCTCCGTGGTGATATTCTCCTTCATCGGCTCCTACCTGTTCCTCGACATACAGCGTGAGTACAGATCTCTCAGATAAAACACCTGATAGAAGAGTACCCTATGGCAGCTGTTCTCAACCTTGGGGTCGGGACCCCAATTGGGGTCGCGAGATGATTTCTGGGGGTCGCCAAATCATTTTGGAAGTCAGCTCTGTCTCCACTGTGTTAAAGTGTTCATGTGTTTTAGTCTTTTTGGTCACTTAATGTCTTTTTTTGGTCATTTTGTGTTTTTTTTGTCATTTTGTGTTTTGTTTTTTTTGTCATTTTGTGTTTTGTTTTTTTTGTCATTTTGTGTCTTTTTTGGTAATTTTGTGTCTTTTTTTGGTCATTTTGTGGGGTTTTTTTTTGTCATTTTGTGTCTTTTTTGGTCATTTTGTGTCTTTTTTTGGTCATTTTGTGTCTTTTTTTGATAATTTTGTGGTCAAATTGTGTCTTTTTTGGTAATTTTGTTTCTTTTTGGGGTAATTTTGTGTCTTTTTTGGTCATTTTTTGTGTCTTTTTTTGGTCATTTATGTCTTTTTTTGGTCATTTTGTGTCTTTTTTTTGGTCATTTTGTGTCTTTTTTGGTCATTTTGTTTCTTTTTTGGGTGATCTGAACTGTCAAGAAAAACTGCGCAGATTTATGAGATTTAAAGTGGTGAATCTGCGAGAAAAAAGCTTTTTTTCTCGTAAATATTTTTCCACACAGATTTGCCACTTTAAATCTCTTAAATCTGCTACTTTTTTTCTTGTAGATTTTCCAATTTAATCTAGTAAATTTGTAACTTTTTTCCTCGAAATATTATTTTTTATTTTGGATATCCGCTGAAGTTACCGAATACGGTTCTTCGCCCGATAAAGGGTTAAAGTCACAACCTTGGCTCAGAGCAGCATTCACTGTTCATAAATCCTCCGTCGGAGGGAAAATAAGGTAGATATTTGCTTTCAGGGAGCTTTTCAGCACAGTGTGGGTCAAAGATTCCAGGTTAAACTCACAGTGAAGTCCCTATTCAGGCATTTCTTTTATAACACACTGTAAAACTCTCTGAGATATCAAATGTAATGTTTTCTATATGTCCAACGCTCCTTTCAGTTCCTCTGTTCAATGTCCACAATGGCCCCATCTTTAACTTCCCTCCGTTTGACAAGCTGTCAGGACTGAACACGCTGAGTGCCGTCGGGCTGGGCTTCCTCCTGGCGCTGCTCATCTTCATCGACCAGAACATCGTCATCTCGCTCACACACGTACCAGAACACAAGTAGGACCCAACTTCCAACCATGACGAGATATTAACCCTTAATAGGACACTCATTGAAATACTTGCGAATTCCAAATTTCAACTTTAGAGAATATTGGAGGATACTACATACAGCCAGAATGTGTAAAAAAACATACGAAAATAATATTTTGAGAAAAAAGTTTACGAGATTAAAGTGGCAAATCTACGAGAAAAAAATGCGCAGATTTATGAGATTTAAAGTGGTGAATCTGCGAGAAAAAAGTTGCTTTTTTCCCACTTTTTTCTCGTAAATCTGCGCCTTTTTCCGCACAGATTTGCCACTTTAAATCTCTTAAATCTGTGACTTTTTTTCTTGTAGATTTGCCACTTTAATCTAGTAAATTTGCAACTTTTTTCTCGAAAAAATTTCAACCCGAGAGAATATTGGAGGATATTACATACAGCCAGAATGTGTAAAAAAAACAAAACATACGGACCAGGGGAGGGGGGTAATTTTTTGAGAAAAAAGTTTACGAGATTAAAGCAGCAAATCTACGAGGAAAAAGTGTGCAGATTTTTTAGATTTAAAGTGGTGAATCTGCGAGAAAAAAGTTGTGTTTTTTCCACTTTTCTCTCGTAAATCTCCGACTTTTTCCGCGCAGATTTGCCACTTCAAATCTCTTAAATCTGCGACTTTTTTTCTTGTAGATTTGCCACTTTAATCTAGTAAATTTGCAACTTTTTTCTCGAAATATTACCTGAAGTTACCAAATATAGTTCTTTGCCTGATAAATGGTTAAACATGTGTTGTAACATGCATCATCTCGTATTAATGTACAAATCTGGAGGCCATGTTTCTTCTTGGGGTAATTTTTTGAAAAAAAAGTTTACGAGATTAAAGTGGCAAAGCTACGAGGAAAAAGTGTGCAGATTTTTGAGATTTAAAGTGGTGAATCTGCAGGGAAAAAAGTTGTGTTTTTTCCACTTTTTTTCTCGTAGATCTGCAACTTTTTACGCACAGATTTGCCACTTTAAATCTCTTGAATGTGCAACTCTTTTTCTTGTAGATTTGCCACTTTAATCTAGTTAATTTGCAACTTTTTTCTCGAAATATTACTTTACGAGATTAAAGTGGCAAATCTACGAGTAAAAAGTGTGCAGATTTATGAGATTTAAAGTGGTGAATCTGCGAGAAAAAAGTTGTATTTTTTCCACTTTTTTCTCGTAAATCTGCAACTTTTTTCGCACAGATTTGTCACTTTAAATCTCTTAAATCTGCAACTCTTTTTCTTGTAGATTTGCTACTTTAATCTTTTTTCTTGAAATATTCATCAAACGTCATCTGTCTGTGACGTAGCCTGATCTTTACTGATTGGCTAGAATAAATCCATGTGGTTCTAGGACCTAACAGAGAGACATGGGGACCCAGTTTAATATCCACTGAAGTTACCAAAAATAGTTCTTTGCCTGATTAATGGTTAAATGTTGCTGCTGTGTTTCATTGACCAACCACTTGACACTCTTGTATGTGTGACCGTCTGCACCAGGCTGCTAAAAGGCACGGCGTTCCACTGGGACCTGATGCTGACCGGCTTCATCAACATCCTCATGTCGTGCCTCGGGCTGCCGTGGATGCACGCCGCCTTCCCACATTCCTCGCTGCACGCCCGTCAGCTGGCCAAAGTGGAGCAGCACGTAGAGAACGGACACCTCTACACCACGTGAGTGAAGTTAAAACAAGGAGTAAAAACAAGACCTCCAGGCTGAAAACAGCAGCTTGTCTGAACCGTTTTAACTTTAGATTTAGAGGCTTTGGAGTTGTGCTGTGGGTTTAACCCAGAAGTTAAAAAAAAGTGTGTTTTTCAGTGTTCTACAGCTACAGTAGCTTGTTGAGAAGCCGTCAAATGAGGCTGTGTTATTTATATTTATTTATTATTGATTTATTAGTACTTATTATTGTTACTTAAAACAAACCTGAAATGGAATATGTTGTCTAACAGCACTATTAATGTCACATTTTTTATAAATGTTGTGGAGATGCAAAGAAAAAGGCAAAAGGTGTCGAGTTTATTCATTCAAAAATAAGAAATATCATAAACATAAATTGTCTACTAGTGCCGCTACTAGCCCCGCTACTAGCGCCCATAAAATCAGTGGATGTGTGTGGCAGAATGACATGAGGGGGAATAAAGCGTGAAAATAAATAATCTAGCAGAAAGCGAGAACTGGAGAAGCAAAGCAGCAGCAACACTCTCTCACAGACACACACACAACAAACATCCATCTCTGTTGCTCTACTACGTCATCTGGTATAACTGATCTGATTGGCTAAGAGCTACCTACAGACGCTTTGATAGACATTCTAAGCGTCCAATAAACGGCTCCGGAGGATCGTAAACCACACCCCCTCTATGGAGAAATGAACGGCTGGTTTCCAGACTAATCTCATTTGTGATTAGTCTGGTGTTAGCCAGGCTAGAAGATGCTGTAATTTAGAATCTGTGTCACTATTGTACATTAGAGAGTTATGGCTAATTTAACCCTTTTGATCCATATCCTTGAACAGGTCACATGTTTCTGTTAGAAGAACAAACTTAAAATTGTGATATTTTGTCAAAATCACTTTATTCTAATAGTGTAGTGCTGTGTTGTTTTCTTATCTTGTCATAAAAATAGTAATAGCAAATAGTTCAATATGGATAGCATGTGGAGACCCAATTGTATTGTTCCAATATTCATGAAACTTGTAGCCACTTGGAAAAGTGTTACTATACTATATACAGATTCCATTTAATTCTCATTAAAAAATGATAATAATAATCAGAGAAATTCGGCTCCGGAGGATCGTAAACCACACCTCCTCTACGGAGAAATGAACGGCTGGTTTCCAGACTAATCTCATTTGTGATTAGTCTGGTTAGCATTAGCCAGGCTAGCATTCCCCTTATTTAACCTATAATGGCCCTAAAACACTGTCAGTCATGTCCACACTAAGGCCATAACGTGATTTAGCCACAATATTCATGAATTAACCCATAAGAACCCATGGTGACACCCGTGTAACAAACATGTTAAATCTTCTATTTTTTCTTACCAGGCTAAGTTTAAACCCATTTAACAATCCTAATCCTTTAATATATTGTCCTGTATTGCATTTAACTTGTTCTGACCAAATTTCCTAAACAAATTAAAGTCACAATTTTGATATATGTTATGCAGATGTAAACAAAAAGACACATGGTTATTTGTATTTATTTATTATCGATGTATTATTATTATGCTACTTAAAAACAAATCTAAAAAAAAATGTGTTGTTAAACAGAACTAATAATGTCACAATTTTTATAGATCTTGTGGAGATGCAGAGAAAAAAGCTAATTTGTGTCTAGTTTTTTTAAATTTTAAAATACGAAATATTATAAACATAAATATTATAAACATAAATACTATGAACGCCCAATGTAACGTTTATGTCACATCACAGATCTTTGACATTTAGGGATAGGGTTTTTGAAAACACATCAGAAATGGTGGTATATCCCCCATAACTTTCCTTTAAGGAGAACTGGGTCTGGGTTCTTATGGGTTAAGACCAGTATTGTCCATGTTCTCTTGTCCTTTGTGTGAAACAGAATAGTGAGTGTGAAGGAGACTCGTCTGACCTCGCTGGCTGCCAACATCCTGATCGGCCTGTCGGCCTTCATGCTGCCCATTCCTCTGCAGTGGATCCCCAAACCCGTCCTCTACGGCCTCTTCCTCTACATCGCCGCCACTTCTCTGGATGGGAACCAGATGGTGGACCGCATGGCCCTGCTGCTGAAGGAACAGGTGAGCAGGAAGGACACTGTGGTTTGATTAGTTGATCTGTTTGTCTTCTTCTGTTTGTTCATTAAGCTTCACACGGTGGCAGCCCCCAAATGGTACATGTCTGAAAAAGTTTAATATCCAGACATAGATTAGCTGGAAGAGAAAGTTACAAAGCTTTATATAAGGTCCTTGTAACAACCATTAATTAACAAGTAATAAGGCCCTTGTAAGTCCTTACAAGATGCTTATTAACATTTTTTTACAAGATCCTTTCACATTATATCATATTATTCTGAGAAATTTTCATTTTGAATAAAAAATATTCCGTTTTTGGAAGGAACACATCAAATTTAAAGGTATAAATATGTAACTTTCCACATTAAAACAAGTAGAGTAGTAAACAAGTTAGTATGTGTTATATCTTATTGAGTTTATTGACAGCTTATTGATTTATTATTCACAGATAATGTTTATATCTTCTCAAACTTTTTAATTAAAACTATTAATAAATCTATTCAAAACCTATTACAATAAAGATGATGCCACAATAATCAGAGGATTGTGTCTGAAACCAAAATTATTCCAACTTTATGGGCGAGCGCGTATATCATAATGAATTCAATTATTTCATTTGTTATGACTTAGCAGAAGAAAATTACATATTGTTGTTTAAAAAAACTTCTTGTTTTAACGTTTGGTGTGAGTTTGTTGTTGTTAAAACTCTACTTTACTTATCATAACAGGGAAATAAATGTTGTAGGCAGGTGTATTTTGCATAAAATAAATGATCTGGTTATGCTTTATATTAAGGTCCTTGTAATAACCATTAATTAACAAGTAATGAGGCCCTTGTAAGTCCTTACAAGATGCTTATTAACATTATTGTGTGTTTATAAGCTTATATAAGTGTTAATAATGGCATTACAAACACCCATGACCCACCCATTATGTCTTTGCCATGCCTTTATTAATCTTATTTTGTTTGCTTATTGATATTAAAATATACTTTATTGCTCATCTATTATAAGTTAACTATAAGTTAACTATGCTTTTTGCAACTACCGGATCTAAAGCGAGAACAATGCCTTATTACTTGTTAATTAATGGTTATTAAGGACCTTATTATAAAGCGTTACCAATAATTCTGCTCAGTTTCTGGTTTCTAAGGAAAAGAAGAACACTTGTTGTTATCAGATGACAGGTTGCTGTTATAACAAAGCACTTCTACAACATGAAAAGTTAAAACATACACAGTTATCTTCTTAATGTGAGAAAAGTCTTATTTACAAGTCAGAATGTCGTTATGACATGAAACTGACGCGTTCTAACATGTGCTGAGTTTGTAAAATAAGCGGAAAGTTTCATAATACAGCAAGACACGGTGGTATATTGTTATTTCAAGAAAAATAAGAATAATTTGTATAAGTATAGTTTCACTGTCACAATGTCAGATTTTCTCTAAACGAATATTGTGGCCTAAATAATTCATGATAATTATATTATCACACTATCTACAGAACATTTGGCAAAATTAATCAGTCTAATTAATCTTTTAACTTGGAAAATTGTGCATTTTGTCTCTTCTTCTGGCAAATTAATTATGCTCAATATTTCAGTGTAGGAAAGTGGAGAGAAAGTGTAAAAAACCCTAAAAAGAATACATTTACCTAAAACACACTGAAAGCCAACCAAAAAAAGAGAAAATGGAAATAAACTGAAATCTTTTAAGAGGTTATTTACAAATTATTATGGTTACCTGCATTTTGCAACACACCTGATTGTAACGCCGCTATGAAATGTCAGCTAATGTTGTGACCACAATTTTGAGTTAGCATTGATACGCTAATGGCTACTCTTGTAGCTGTATCAAGCAGCGCCGCTAGCATCAGTTAGCCGCTAGCTTTCGCTAATGACCAAATTTCACCGCTTTCTCGCATTTCCCAACAAAGAAATAAGAGTTATCAGAACTATTGTCCCTTGTTGTGAACCCCAACTTAAAGATATCAGTAACAACAACTCACCAACTTGTTTTTGAGCAGACAACTGGCTTCCTTTGTATTTCTAACTTACATTATTGCCCTAAATGTCAGTAATTTATATTTCCAAGTTTTACCCACTTAAATCACTGTTTTAGGCCAAAAAATACAAGTTGGCTTTTTTGCAGTGTGGATCAGTTTGACAACTGTGGTGTGTCACTATAAAAAGAGTGTGGTGGCAGCAATACTCTGCTGTACAAATCAGAATTAATATGAGCATAAAGCTAAAATAAGATGCACACAGGGGAAAACTGGCCAACAACAAGGGTACTGTCATATAAAAATAGATATAAAAATAGTGCCTTTACACTTGTAAAATGTAATGTGCGCAGTAATATGCTGCCCACTGCTCCTTGCATGGTGTGTTCACTTGTGTGTAAAAAAATAAAAAGGATGGGTTAAATGCAGAGGTTGAATTTCCCCATTGTGGGATTAATAAAGTAATGTTCTTCTTTTTCTTCTTCTAATGCAGGGGGGTCAAACTCTGGCCCGCGCGAGCCAATATCAAATTATTATCTTATTATTGTACTATAAAAGCTGACCCGCCGGTATTATACGGCGCATTTACCGCTAATACTAGATTTATTATTGTTATTTTATTTTTAAATGTATTAACCTGCTGAAAAACGTTATTTTGATATTTAAATCAGAAGGATGCAAATAGAAAAGAGGCATAAGATTTTAAATTACTTTTTATTCAATAAATTAATGACATTGATGTGTTTTTTATTTGAAATTTGATTTTGCATGTCTGCACTATTTAGTTATATATTGTATGTATATAAGTGTTGCTGGTTCCATATTTAATGTTAAAGCAAAACATGTTTGGTATATATTAAAAGGTTTATTTGTTCAATGTTGGCCCGCGATTTTATTCAAGTTTTACATTTTGGCCCATTGTGTATTTGAGTTTGACACCCCTGTTCTAATGGATATTAGACGATCTACTTTTATGTTAGCATAAAAAAAGATAAATAAATTGTGATTTAAAAGGATTTTAACCCCTTCCTCTCCCCGTCTAGACCTCCTACCCTCCCACTCACTACATCCGCCGCGTGCCTCAGAGGAAAGTCCATTACTTCACGGCGGTGCAGATGATCCAGCTGATCATCCTGTGTGCCTTTGGGATGTATCCTCTGCCCTACATGAAGATGGTGTTCCCCCTCCTCATGATCCTGCTGGTTCCTGTCAGGTAAGACCACCCAGCAGGCCAACAGGGGGCAGAGCGGGACCAGGGAAACCTAAAACAGCTCCACACAGGGTTGACATTAGGACAAGGTTCACTGAGTTTACACATGAAGATCAGTTGACTGGTGAAAACATTTGGATAAAGTCTCCTGAGGCTCTGGAGGAGGTTTCTAAAGTCTGAGAACACAACAGGTGATATTGTCGGAGTAATTTCAGCTTGAGCTCGAAATCAGGGTTCTCTTTCAAAGAAATCCTTTTTCAACACCGCTCCAGGACTTTTCTCAGTACACAACACAGGAAAGCACATACTTACAGTCATATAATCTACCAGTAGGTCAAGTATTGACAGTTTCAACCCCAGTTTCAAACCTCCTTTTCTTTGATTCAAGGTTCATGATGAAGTGTCTCAGGTTCACTATCATGAAAGCTACATCCATCACTGTTAACCGTACAATAATATCATGTGGCATCCAGGGTGGGAATTTCAAGATGGCCTGCACTCTGGCCTTGATGCCCTGTGAAAAAATGTTCAAGTTATGGCTAAGGTGGCCTTTGCGCCCCTGTCAAAGTTCCAGTATAAACACAATGCTAGTGAGGCGTGGTGGGCTTATGGAATTATACAGCCATCCTAATGGTCAAACCCGACCCACTCTCAGTCCCTCCAGACATGCGCATCAACACATGGCTAATTTGAATATTCTAATGAGCCATGTGTTGATGCACAGCACAGGTAAGCTGTTTTGATATGTTGTGACTGAAGTATGTGGTAGTATTTGACAGAACTTAACATTTACGTTTTTATAGAAAGTACTATTGATAGGTTGTTACCATTGTATTAGCCTATTTAAAGTCGACTCCTTAAAGTTACATTTTTGCTGCCTGAAAACTAGCGATAGCTAGCTAGGTGGGATAGCGCTAACGTCTTCCCTAGCTCAGGGACAAGGGCTCCACATTTAGCTGATGTAGATTTCATCTCAGCAGGTTCCTTTTTATGGCAGGAGGAGGCATTTCTCTTTCCTTACTCTTAGATGAACTCAGGCAGGAGATTCATTTTGCCATCTTTTCAAAATATATGCATTTGCCATCTTTTCAAAACAGGTTCATTTGTCATTTTCCAAAAAGGTTATTTCTAATATATTTAATATATGTTTGTGCATTAATGTTTCTTGGTGAATGAGAATGTTAATATATTAATCTGAAAGGTAAAACCAGCGTAATTTAACCAAACGGCCTTTATGCCCTGTCATGTGGCCTTTGTGCCCTTAAAAAAATGTGAACGGGAAGGCCAAATGGCCTTGCCCCTAAAATGACGAAATTCCAAGCCTGGTGGCATCTTCTTTTACAAAGCCCACATCCCTCCAAGTTACACATATGCCCAGCCTTAGTTAATGATCTCCTACTGTCTTTCAGTTGATTAGAAAGTCTTCTTATGTCCTCTATCACATGCAGGACAGCTTAGGAGTATCTTAAACCCCAAATACTCCCGACCCACGACAAAGTTATGGTACTTTCAAGTCCCAATGTTTGGCCAGCGGCCTGTCAGACCTCTTGGAGCCGACTGGAGCTAAGACAGCTGAAGTGAAACTTGTGCAACAGGAAAGCTGGCTAGTTTAGGAACATGTCCTCAAGTGGTTGAATGTCAAATTAATTGATATTTTCATCCCAACTTAAACAAAAGCAAAACACTTCAGTAGTATGGTAATGTTTGTTGCTTGGCTCATTCATGCAATTTTTGTACGATGTTCTAAGAAATCCAAAACAAAACAAGGTACAATTTATATTAAGGTCCTTGTAATAACCATTTATTAACAAGTAATAAGGCCCTTGTAAGTCCTTACAAGATGCTTATTAACATTATTGTGTGTTTATAAGCTTATATAAGTGTTAATAATGGCATTACAAACACCCATGACCCACCCATTATGTCTTTGCCATGCCTTTATTAATCTTATTTTGTTTGCTTATTGATATTAAAATATACTTTATTGCTCATCTATTATAAGTTAACTATAAATTAACTATGCTTTTTGCAACTACCGGATCTAAAGCGAGAACAATGCCTTATTACTTGTTAATTAATGGTTATTAAGGACCTTATTATAAAGCGTTACCAATTAGTTTTATACAAACATTGACAATAAGAACACTGCGAAGGAAACTAACTCGCAAAAAAGACAAAATTCTCAGCAGACTTTTCTGTATTTCACTGTTTAAAAGCTGTCTCCATATTATAACTTGTCACTTGGGAATCAGAAGTATAAAATTCTATCTGTAAGTTAAAAAATAATAATGTAATGTATATTATGTAAAAACTTTTCGGTTTTGGCAGCCAAAGCCACATAACACAACATGTTCAAAACAAATAACTCTTTAACTTTAGTTTACAAAAAAAGTTTTCTTGTGTATTAAGCCTACTACTTGTGTGTGTGTGCAACAGTAGATTAGGACACATAGATTATTTCAAGGATATTTAGTCATTTTAACCAATTTCCAGGTGATTCCATGATTGGAAACCTACTCTCTAAATGTTGAAGGACGTATTCTGTTGCATGCAAATCTTTAAAAGAAAACCTTAGAAGCTGGGGGTTGGGAGTTCAAAGACTTTTGTAAAGCTGTTTGACTGAAAGATTTATACGTTTACCTCCTATTTCATATCCAACACATGTAACCGCTGAGTCTCATCTGGTCTCTCTGTGTGTTTTATCTCAGGACCAGCCTGCTTCCCCGAGTCATCGAAGCCAAATATCTGGACATCATGGACGCTCAGCACATGTAGAGCAACAGAGAGCACATAATGAAGGGAAACAGACTCAGAACTCAATGGTTGAAATGCTTTTGGACTATATTTTGGACGTGAACACTCTGCTCTTCACCCGCCGACCCCTCAGGAGCTCTCCGTCATGCATTTACCACCAATGCATCACTTTAATATCTAACATTCCTGCATCTTTATTGTATTCAACAATATAGTCATGAAGGAGTTTCTTCACACAGCTGGAGTTTATGTCAGACACTTTTTGTGATATTTAAAAAAATGTTAATTTCATTTAATTTCAGCATGATGTTGTTGTAATAGAGAGCTGCCTGGTCTGTGTCTGACTGGCTTCAGTGTTTTTACACATATTTTAAAATCACTTAGCCAAGTGAGGAGGAATTCCTCGCAGTTAAAAGATGCAGAGTGAAGCGTCGCCTCACACTGATAAAGCTGAAATCATAAAGTATCATAACATACTGTACGTGTTCCAGATGTGAAAAAACATCTGTTTTCTTCCTGAAGAGACACAAAACATTATAAAGTATTTTAGTAAACAGGTAATTTGTTCTGTGCATTGTAATGTTTGGATGAAATCAAGCTGTTGTTACACAATTAAACACTTAAAAGGAAGTGAGTGTTTTATTATACTTCAATATTAAAAGCAAAATACTTAAAATGCAAACTTCAAACTCCCACTAGGGGTCACCAAAGCTTCACAGGGGGTCACAAGGCCTTCGACCTTAAATAGAAAAATAAAGTCCTCCTATATCTCAGCAGTTCTCCCTGAAGTTTTAATTATTATTCAAGATAAAGAGGCATATATATATAGATATATATATAGGCTGTATTCACTGCTAAACAACCTCGTCCTGTGTTAGAAAAGTACGCAGTTAAAACAGAAAAGCGTCAGAAGGGGAAAGAAGCAAAAGAAGAAGTCTATGAAATATGTATGATTGTTAAAAACAAAAACAAAAAACTACAATACAGAGAAAATTTAATTAAAAGTTCCTAAGAAATAACAAGAGAACAAATCTCTGAAGCGACATTCACAGGAAATTATCTGCAAAAATTATTCAAATTGCTTGTTTTACACAAACATCCTGCAGCTATTTGCTCACTGTTTGCTTTAATTGTTTATCAGTTGTTGTTATTTTAGCACAACATTTCAATTTTTACACTTTTATTTTACCTTTCATAACTACGGGCTCAGAACGAAATAACTCTTTGATTTCTTAAAAGAAATCATAAGAAATTAGAGACATTTTTACTGGAAAATGTAACCTGTAAATCATAATATGATGAGCAATAAAACATTAAATGGAGTCAATATTCAGTCTCAAATTGATAAGTTAGCACACTAAGTTGTTTCTCTTTATGAACCTGCAGCTAATGCTAATGTTCTCCAATATCGAGAATGCAGAAAGCTTCTTCAACTGGACAACAAGCTCATAATTAACCATTTTACCAAACATTTCTATTGTTGCCTTGCACTAAGCATCATGAATAATACACTGTAATATGTTTCTAAAAGACATTAATCAGTTTTACAAAATAAATTATCATCATCATCACCTCACCGCTGCCTCCCAAGGAAACCACTAGAATATAATATGAAAGATCCATGAAATACACTACTGGTCAAAAGTTTTAGAACACACCAACTTTTCCAGAATTTAATTGAAAATGATGCAGTTTAATGTCTCAGTGTACTCTGAAATTAATGCACATTTGCAACATTTAAAATTCTTGATTGAGCATGATAGTGTTTTGAAAGTAAAAAAAAGATTCAAAATCACATTTTATGTTGGACTAAAGGACTAAAAAAAGACACAAAATGACCAAAAAAAGACACAAAATGACAAAAAAAGACACCAAAAGACACAAAATGACAAAAAAAAGAAACAAAATGACCAAAAAAAGACACAAAATGACCAAAAAAAACACCAAAAGACACAAAATGACCAAAAAAAGACACCAAAAGACACAAAATGACAAAAAAAGACACCAAAAAAAGACACAAAATGACCAAAAAAAGACACAAAATGACCAAAAAAAGACACCAAAAGACACAAAATGACTAAAGAAAGACACAAAATGACAAAAAAAGACACCAAAAGATACAAAATGACTAAAGAAAGACACAAAATGACAAAAAAAGACACCAAAAGACACAAAATGGCTAAAAAAAGACACAAAATGACAAAAAAGACAACAAAAGACACAAAATGACTAAAAAAAGACACAAAATGACAAAAAAGACAACAAAAGACACAAAATGGCTAAAAAAAAAAGACACAAAATGACAAAAAAAGACACAAAATGACAAAAAAAGACACCAAAAGACACAAAATGACCAAAAAAAGACACAAAATGACAAAGAAAGACACCAAAAGACACAAAATGACTTAAAAAAGACACAAAATGACCAAAAAAAGACACAAAATGACTTCCAAAGACATGAAAAGAATTCAAAAATGGACAAAATAGCCCAAGACTCCATAGAGTTAAGTTGTTAACCCATTTCTTGTTCCCTGAAAAAGGCCTACTTGTATAATTCTGAAATGTACATTATTTTCCAGTTTTGGTTAAGCTTACCTTTTTTTATTTACCTCTGGCAGTTCACCACTTACCTTTGGACCCTTTCAAGCTGTTCATTTGACTTGAACTGCTTGAATTTCAATAAAAAACTGGAAAAATTGGGGTGTTCTGACCAGTAGTGTATGTCAGTTTACTCACTGATAAAAAAGGTTTCTCTTAGGGAAAAATGAACCTCAGCAGTGTAGGAAACAGAAGATAACCTCCTCAAATACCATCAGCTGGGAGTGCTGAATGTGTCCAGTAGATGGCAGTAGAAGCTCATCTTCAGGACAGTTTGAGAGGCTTTGCTGCTGATAGATGTGTATAAAAAATAGGCAGATTCATCCCATCCTGTTTATGAAACTGATAATAAAGTGGAGATTGGACATAAAGCATAAGAAGTTTCCCCAAAATCCACCACTTTTAGATCTTTGTCCGATTATTTTGTTTCATCTGTTTCTTCCTGTAAAATCACTTTTTTTTAAAACCAACAAACACATTTTAAATGCATTTTTCTGCCTCAAAATTGTTATTCCTCCATTAATGCATCAACTGCTCCATCATGAATGTTTTCCAGGCATTAACCATCTATTCTGAGTGCCCTGATTATGTTTTCAGCTGTTAAAGCTCCTATTCACACTGTGGTACAATGAAGAAGTGAACGCAATTATCATCAGTGGCTACGTGGCTCAAACTATAATCATGGATGCAGCAGAAGAAAACAGTTTGTTGCTATTGTTGGACATTCAAAAAACTGCAATGAAAGAAATAATTCACCCTTAAAATGACCACTTACATAAATTACTCACCCGCTGTTAGCTTGAATTCTTGAAGAAACGTTGTTTTCCTCATATTCCCATATGCCACTGAAAGAAGAATCCATAAACTCCAGATGAAAGAAGAACTGAATGACTTCCTTGGTTCTGTCATCAACACCTGGGAAAAATTCTTGACTCCCAATTTGATACCACAATGAAAAACATGAACAATAAATCAAATTTAATTCTCTCATTGAACTCCAATGAGTAAAAGAATAAATACCTGGATGACAATAATTTATTGTACCTGATTTTCTCTAGTTCTTCATTCTTCCTGACCGCCACAGTTGATTGTCATTATTATTATTATTATTATATATAATATATAATTAATATTATTCTAATATATTATTATTTTCCTCTCCTTTATTTCTATTTCTATTATTCTTTCTTTCTTTCTTTCTTTCTTTCTTTCTTTCTTTCTTTCTTATTCTAATATATTATTATTTTCCTCTCCTTTATTTCTATTTCTATTTCTATTATTATTATTATTATTATATTATTATTTTTCTCTTTCTTTCTTTCTTTCTTTCTTTCTTTCTTTCTTTCTTTCTTTCTTTCTTTCTTTCTGTCCACTAATGTGTTGCTCCTGCTACCACCAACAGCTGCTCCATTTCCAATAAACTTTTCCATTAAAGCGAATTTTTAAATGTCGCATTTAAGTAAATATGAATGAGAGATGCTTCCATCAGCTGGTTTAGAGCGAATAAACAAAGCTGCAGTAGCGTCCTTTGGTCAGAAGATGGCAGCAGGTTCCTGTTATCGGCTGATCTGTCAGTAAACAGTAACAGAAATAGAGAGAAACAAAAACAACAAAAAAAAAGCTGCTGATTTGACAACTTTGGCCACCCACGGGAGAAAACGGAGAGAAATCTTCAGGAATTTGATTCAATTGGACAACTCATGATTGTTCTTTCATGTCAGTCGAGCAGAAACAGCTGATCAGTCCTGTGAGTTAAAATCATTTCCATCGGGGCGTCCCGGTGGCTCACACTGGGAGAGCAGGTACCATTAAGGCTGGGTCCTGGCTGCGGCGGACCCGGGTTGGAATCCATGAAAAATTCTCTTTTTTTTTTCCATCTCTTCAAAAATCACCTGAAATGAGCGAACAAATCTTCATATATCCTGACCTCATGAGGGCAGAAATCCTTTTATTTCTGGCGCCATCTGCTGTAACCCTCCAACACTGCAGCTCCAGGTAAACTGCATCGTACCACAGGTGTATGCTGCCGTTTGACCCCGGTTTATTACGGCAGGGGTTCTTAACCTTTTTGAGTTATAACCCACATTAACCAGGTTGGTGATTAATTTACACAAGAGAGAGAGAGAGAGAGAGAGAGAGAGAGAGAGAGAGAGTGACACACAGTTGTTGTTGTTGTTTGTTTTGTTTTTATTTTTTCTTTCTTCTTCTTTGCTGGGACGGTTAGATTGTATGAATGATAGATTGATTGTAATTCAATGATTGTAAATATTGCTTATTGTTATTAGTTTTTCTTTTCTTAATTCCTTCAACCCATTGAAGCCTGGAAAGCGGATACGTCGTTTTGTAGTATTTGTATAAGCTCTCCAATACTTTGAATTTAATTTCTATCTGCTACAGAGGCTGAAAAATCTATTATTTAGTAGAAGCATTGACACTTCTGTTGAATTTCTAGAAAAACTTCAGGTTTTAGGGGCTGATTTTAAAATCGCCCAGAGGTTTTACAGGCGTTTTAGGCGTCAATGGGTTAAAATGAATGATAGAATTATAATAATTTATTGTAAATATTGCTTTCCTTACTGCTATCTTTTTTTTTCTTGCTTTGGCAATATGTACAGTGTTACGTCATGGCAATAGAGCCAATTTAATTGAGAGAGAGAGAGAGAGACTCCCTTCTTCATTTGTGACGACATTTTTTTTTCAGTTTGAGCAGCCAGCTCTTTGCTGCTGTTAGGATTTTTGATGCATTCTGTGTTTTTCTCTCCCTGACCTGCAGGACCTCCTGATGTACAAGTGAAGCGTTGAATAGAACATATAAAGCTACTAAACTCACACAGAAATGCATGTTTTTATTGCTTTTCTGTCTAACCATCTGGCGACCCCCCAGAAATGATCTCCCTAGGATTAAAACCACCACCCTGCCGTACCTGCAGTGCTAGAGAAAAATGAGTACCGCCAATTTTTCAGAATATAGACATCAGTTGTGTACCGTAGTGTCAATATTCATTAAGATTCAACACATAGTGTAAAAAACTACAAAATCTGCCTGATCCCTGCATCCGTATCATGTGCACCTTTATTAGCCAACACAGAAAGAAGAAGGAAATATAAGAATTTATTTCACATGATCGTATAAAACCAAGAAGAGGCAAAACAAAACAGAAAACCAGAGAGTTTTGAGGTTGGAAGTCGACCCTGTTGACCTTCCTGTGTAGCCCTTTGGTCCAGGTCCGCCAGCACGGTGAGCCGACTGGAGCTCCAGTATAAAAATAAAACCAATCCCACCGCTCCCCTGAGATTGGCTCTCTGAAGGGTCCTTTAATTGAATCCCATGAGTAAAAAAAAATGAGAGTGAGAGATGACTTTCACTATAGAGTTACATCCATCCGGCTCTTGTTCACCGTAGAGATGTTGCCGATTAATTTTCCATCACAAAAACCTGTAATATTTATCTCACAGAACACCTCTTCCTGATCTGAGATCCACATTGAATAATTTGTGTTTTTGTCTTTGCAGGTGGAGTCCAGCGTCTTCCTCCACATTATTAGAGTCTCCGTCATGTACCTGTCCTGTTTTTTATGTCCCAGAAGTGTCTCCAGCAGAGTCCTATGTGCTCTTGATGCCCTGGAAGCCGCAGAAGTTCCAGCGTTTCTCCAGACTGGCTCCGACGCCGGTCAGCTCCTGTCTGAAGGTGCAGGGCAGCCGGGAGAGAAGAGCCTCCACCTCACTGGTGTTAATCTGCACAAAGACACAGATACACAGGTAGAGAGTCAGGCTACGTTTACACGAGGACGGTCTGAACAGAAGACGCAAAAGTGGCGTCTCGTCTTCACTTTTTATTCCTCGTTTAGACGAGCGTTTTCAGGAGGAAATCTGCTGCATACGGTGACGCAAAAGTGTGTGAAATGTGATTGTATGCAGCCAGGCGGCATCACTTAAAGCCATAAGAGCATCTTTGGGCATGCAGAAGTTTTCACACCACACATTTTCATCAGCTACTCCTTCCACAAAGTTCTCCTCCATCACTAGATCTCCCAGGTCTCGTTCACAGCCGTCTGGCTGGTTTTGGCCATTTTGCATCTTTTTGTGGTCAATTTGTGTCTTTCTTTGGTTATTTTGCATCTTTTTTTGCATCTTTTGCATCTTTTTGTGGTCAATTTGTGTCTTTCTTTGGTTATTTTGCATCTTTTTTTGCATCTTTTGCATCTTTTTGTGGTCAATTTGTGTCTTTCTTTGGTTATTTTGCATCTTTTTTTGCATATTTTGCATCTTTTTGTGGTCAATTTTTGTCTTTGGCCATTTTGTGTATTTTTTTCATCATTTTGTGTCTTTTTCCGTTATTTTTTATGTCTTTTTTTGGCTTTTTTGCATCTTTTTTTTGTCCATTTGTGTCTTTTTGTGGTCAATTTGTGTCTTTTTTTGTCATTTTGTGTCTTTTTTTGTCCATTACTCCTCCTTCCACAAAGTTCTCCACCATCACTAGATCTCCCAGGTCTCCTCCAAAGCCGTCTGGCTGGTTTTTGGCCATTTTGCATCTTTTTGTGGTCAATTTCTGTCTTTCTTTGGTTATTTTGCATCTTTCTTGGTCATTTAGTGTCTTTTTTTGGCTATTTTGCATCTTTTTTTTGTCCATTTGTGTCTTTTTTGTCAATTTGTGCCTTTTTTTTGGCCATTACTCCTCCTTCCACAAAGTTCTCCTCCATCACTAGATCTCCCAGGTCTCGTTCACAGCCGTCTGGCTCCTCCCACCAATCGCTGCATCCAGAATGTGATGGAGGTAATTCCAGATCCTTCTCTGTTCACTAATACTATCTGTACATATCCGGGACATTTGGTGGAAAGACTCCTGTAAGTTTATTAGAGCTGCCAGAGCAGCTTGAAGGTCCCACCATGGAAATAATCCCACGTTTCTTTATTTCCTGTACTGGAGCATGTATGTGACGTAAACACATACGTGACGTGAGCAGATCAGATCAGAGTTTTGTGTCTTGTCAGTGTAGACGACACGCTATGGAGGAGAGGATTACACTTTTACACTCTGGAGGGTGGTTTCAGATTTTTGCGTTTTTAAGCCCCCAAAAACACCGTCACCGTCTAAACCATGGGTCTCAAACTCGCGGCCCGCGGGCCAATTGCGGCCCTTGTGACGATATTTTGTGGCCCCCACCTTGATATGAAAGTTTAATGTGAGTTTATATGAATGGCACTTTACCGTGTCGTGTGTGGAAGGCCCCTTTAATTACTTTTTTTGGTACTTTTTTGTCCTTTTTTTTGGGTAATTTTGTGTCTTTTTGTAATAATTGTATGTCTTTTTTGGGTCATTTTGTGTCTTTTTTAGTAATTTTGTCTTATTTTGGTCATTTTGTGTCTTTTTTTTAAGTAATTTAGTTTTAGTCTCTTTCTGTTGTTGTAATTTTGTGTCTTTTTTTGGTCATTTTGATACTGCCTCCAGCGGCCCCCAGGTAATTTGAGTTTGAGACCCCTGGTCTAAACGAAAGGCACTTCCCATAAAATATTTTGTGGTTTTTACCCGCGAGCATCCTCGTGTAAACGGGGCCTCAGACGCCACATAAAAAAAAGCCCACAGATGATCTCACACCTCCACTATTCACACCTCTGCTCTTCATTTTCATCATGCTCTCACTCTCTCCTCGCACCTTCACTTAAACTACATGGAAAGGGCAAGACAATATGAGCTGTGTGACAGGATTACTGCTGCTGGCTGAGGAGAAGCACAGAGGTGACAGCACAGACAGAAATCCACCGTGGACGAGCCACACTGTCTTGCATTAATAACAAGGTTGTTCTGGCCTGTGCTGGTGTCAGGATGCATTAAGGTCCATCATGGAGATAGGGCCTGCTGTATCATTATAGACATGGTGTGTGTGTGTGTGAGCCAGCAGATAAGCAGAGAGGATTGGACTTGTTGTCAGTGAGTCCAGCCAGCGGTATTGACTAAACTCTGTGTGCTGCCTGCTGCTGGAGTCAGTGTTGAAACAACAGATTTACAGGCAAACAGCTGCACAAAAACATGCAGCACCATCATGTAGAGAAGGACTCGTCTGCACATGAGCAGGGTTCTTAAAAACAAAGCTTTTTCTGTGCGTTTTGGTGTTTCATCTTCATGCAACTTTAATTCGTTTTTAGGCCCCGTTTACACCAGGATGCTTGCGGGTAAAAACGACAAAATATTTTATCAGAAGTGCCTTTCGTTTAGACGGTGACGGCGTTTTTGGGGCTTAAAGACGCAAAAATCTGAAACCACCCTCCAAAGTGTAAAAGTGTAATCCTCTCCTCCGTAGCGTGTCGTCTACACTGACAAGACACAAAACTCTGATCTGATCTGCTCACGTCACGTATGTGTTTACGTCACATACATGCTCCAGGACAGGAAATAAAGAAACGTGGGATTATTTCCATGGTGGGACCTTCAAGCTGCTCTGGCAGCTCTAATAAACTTACAGGAGTCTTTCCACCAAATGTCCAGGATATGTACAGATAGTATTAGTGAACAGAGAAGGATCTGGAATTACCTCCATCACATTCTGGATGCAGCAATTCACCTATGGCTAAGCCCCGCCCCCTCCACTCACTCGGACAAACTGTCAATATTCGGTGATGGGCGCTATTGCAGCTTTCACAGTCGGAGAAATTTCACAGGAGGCAATTAATCATTTTTGGAGACAGAAAGATGAAATATCATCTCGAAGTAATCAAAAGGGCCTTCATTATGCATTGGAGGGTTATGTGAGTAATTGCATTGTTGAGAAGGTGGCTGAAAAGTTTATGCTCCAGGCAAATGTTTACAGGTCACAATGTAAACGTTATAAGCCGCATCTCGTTGCCGTCACCATCTCCAACAACAAGATAGAGGATCAGCATTGTTCATGCACTGCAGGGTAAGAAATATGATTTACTTTAAACTTGACATGACTTCTAAAATATGCTATGGTCATTGCTACTATCTTGTTTTCATCCGTTAATATACACTAACAAGTTGGTAGAAAATACACCCCGTCGCCCAGCCTCTCGTGTCACCGTTTGACCATTTTAAACTTAAAATCTCAAGAAAAAACACATAAAAACGTCTGAAAACGGACTAACTCCAATGCATTTCAATGGATGTGGAAGCAGAGAATGTCCGAGTGTATTGAGTTAGCTATGAGCACTGTGATTGGCTCATCGTGTTTGGGGGTGTGGCTTAGCCATAGGTGAATCCATCATGTTCTAGCCATGTCAGTCTGGCTTCTCTCCAGGTCTAAAGACATGCAGTTTAGGTTTAATTGCTCTCTTAAGTGCTGGTGGGAGTGAATAAGAGTGTGAATGTTGTGTGTCTCCATGTGTCAGCCTGTGATCTGTCCAGAGTGAACCAGTCTCTCTCCCAGGGTCAGCGTGGATCAGATCCAGTGTTTTTACTGGTTCAGTGTGGGAGGGAAGAGAGTTTAAGAGAGTTTTTGGCTGGAGTGTGTGCCGTTATCTTCTTTGTGAGGCTTCAAGAAAGAGGCAGCACCTCATTCAATGGGAGATGTCAAATTGCCAAAATAGTGCTGATTCTCACCTGCTGACAGGTCTTTTTACATGTTTACACATAAATGAGCAGTTAGTTTTCTACTTTACTAAGGAACAGACGTTACAGTGGAGTATGAAGCTGTTTATTATCAGTGCAGCTGGGTAGCTTTGTAGTACGACCCTTCTTTTAGACATCTCATTGGCTTATTCATTCATTTTCCTTTAATTTTTACACAATGGTGTCGTGGTTAGAACTCCTGCCTCACAGCAAGAGGGTCGCTGGTTCGACTCCGGCCTCTCGCCAATGTCAGAGAATGAATGAATGAATGTTTGCATGCTCTTGACAGTGGTTAAGTTATTTTTCTGAGATATTAAATAATGTATGTATATGCCTACAGCATGCAAAACACACACAAACACCTGAATATACATGTCACATACAAGTTGAAATCAATGGTTTGACATTTTATGAATTAGACCTATTTGATTTCTTGCAACAAGCTGGATGAGAAGATCAATATAACTCATATCTGTAGGATAAACATAAAGCATGAGCCAGGAGATGGTTAGCCCATACAGTTTTTTTCATTGCATCAATTTGCTTGTAAAATATAGAGATGGAGACCAAACAGATCCGACAGAATTAATCTTTGGATGATTGCCACGTGAGAAACCATTGACCTTTATTAGTAAAATCAAGGTAAACAAGAACAACATGATATAATCTGGATGTTTTCATCATGCAGGAGTCAGTCACATGCAGTGGGATGAGCAGCAGGAGGTAGTGTATTTTAAAATCAGCGGTCTTGGAGAGATGGTGACGACAAAGCTCAGCTCAGTTATAAACCAGGAATCAACTCCAATGTGTCGCCTTGTTCAGAGAAATCAGGCTGACTAACAGCCTAAACTGGCAGAGGCTGGCAGCAGCAGGCGGTCGCAGAGCATGAATATATTCATCAATAAGTTGTGCAAGTGGGGATGTGTGATAAAATTAGAAAGTGATAACGGCAACAGGGCAGAAACGGAGAGAGAGGCTCCATCGGAGCAAAGAAGAGCTCGCTATAAATTGAGGTTCTGGCTGTTAACGAGGCGGGAGCAGCAGCCGAGGCCTGAAAGGTCGACACAAACACGATTCTGACCAGAGGGAAGGTCACAGTGCTGCATCCTGCATCAGGAGAAAAGAGCTGCAGGACTAAACCTGCTGCAACAACAGAGAGTTTACTCAGCTGACAACATTTGGAGATGTGGTCAGAAAATACATCAATCAGAGTGACACAAAGCTGCTGTTAGTAACACTTTGTATGTAAAAATCTGTATACGTAACTTAATTTGGAATATTCCTGCAATGATCATTGTTCACACCGGAAATTAGAACTTGTTTGCTTAAACAATTAACAATCTTAAAGCAAAAAATACTACCAGAGACCAGGAGCCAGGTTAGATCCACACAAGATTAATGCACTAAAGAATTTCCAGCTAAATTTCACAGTTATAAAGGGACTGGCCACTCCCAGATACTTGTAAACAAAAGCCACTAAATAGCCAATTAACAGGTAAAATAGCTTGGCAGTGGGGCTCTGAAAACTGAACTTGTATATTTGTATATGTAGGTGTGTATGTGTATATATACATATATGTATGTTTTATCTTTTTATTTTTTAATTATTTTATTTTATATATATTTTATGTATGTGTGTGTGTGTGTATATATATATATATTTATTTTTATTATTAATATATTTTTCTACATTTGTGTCCCAATTTAATCTTAGAAAACAAGAAATAAATGTCTACAGCGAGTATAATAACAGCAGCTATAACCTGTCATACCCAGAGTGTGCAGAGTGCAAAACAAAAGTCTCTCATGGCCAATTGTCTTTGAATGGTGTGATATGCTACAGTGAAGAGGCTAATTGCTGACATTAATCACCAACCAACAACAAAAAGGTATGCAAACTAGGACAAAGCATTATAATTGGGTGATAACTATCTAATTTTCATGTTAATGAGCTGCTATCATTTGCTCCTCCTTATCCCTGAAATGATGAGTAGCCATGACAGAATAAGGGCGAGGTCTTTAAGATTTAAGTAATAACTACACTGGAACTATTTCTGCTGCTGCAACACTTTAAATGGAAGCAGCATGTAAACTCAGACCTACACTACCGGTCAAAAGTTTTAGAACACCCCAATTTTTCCAGTTTTTTATTGAAATTCAAGCAGTTCAAGTCAAATGAACAGCTTGAAAGGGTCCAAAGGTAAGTGGTGAACTGCCAGAGGTAAATAAAAAAAGGTAAGCTTAACCAAAACTGGAAAATAATGTACATTTCAGAATTATACAAGTAGGCCTTTTTCAGGGAACAAGAAATGGGTTAACAACTTAACTCTATGGAGTCTTGGGCTATTTTGTCCATTTTTGAATTCTTTTCATGTCTTTGTAAGTCATTTTGTGTCTTTTTTTGTCATTTTGTGTCTTTTGGTGTCTTTTTTTTTTGTCATTTTGTGTCTTTTTTGGTCATTTTGTGTCTTTTTTTGGTCATTTTGTGTCTTTTTTTAGTCCTTTAGTTCAACATAAAATGTGATTTTGAATCTTTTTTTTTACTTTCAAAACACTATCATGCTCAATAAAGAATTTTAAATGCTGCAAATGTGCATTCATTTCAGAGTACACTGAGACATTAAACTGCATAATTTTCAATTAAATTCTGGAAAAGTTGGTGTGTTCTAAAACTTTTGACCAGTAGTGTAAGTTAAAAATTAAATTAAAACGTTTTATGGCTACCTTTGCCATTTGCTACCTTTGTTTTGTCTTAAACTGCTATTCAAACCTCATCATTAGACTTCTGTTTTTTAGACTATGTTTATATACACCCTTGGTAAGAACAGGTACGTTAGTGTGAAGCAGCGCAGCTTTATGTTGAAATGCTTTTTCTGAAAACCTTTGCGGAGATAAATAAAGGTTAAAAAAAAGATCTCAGAGTAACTGATGGCTCTCGTCTGCACTCCAGGCTTGTTTGCATGCCAGGAGACTAAAATGGCCCAGCAGGACCCTGGCATACAGCAGGCCCATATGTCAGCCCTGCAGGGAAATTTAATCTGTGTCACCATGTCTGGGATATACTGTACGTGTGTGTGTGTGTGTGTGTGTGTGTGTGTGTGTGTGTGTTACCTTGGTGTCCAGGCGCTGCAGGTAGGAACAGATGTACTCGATGCTGGCTCCAAACGGGTGGACGTGCAGGAAGGTTGAAATGATCCCTGAGGAAGAACAAATAGGTCACGCAGACGTGTTAATTAAACTGTCAAAATGCAAAGACACACCTCGTCACAAAGCTGCAGATATTAAGTTCTTGTCGCTTGTCAAACATGTCTTTAAACCGCGGCAGACTGCTCCAGAAATCAGTGTGTATTATTCTTCCTCCTCGTGCCTGAATGAAAAACAAGCGAGGATGCATGGAGTGGCTTTTGTGAGACTCCTAACACTGTTAAGAGGCTCTTGTATATTGTGGCTGCAGATTAGAGGAGAGTGTTTGATGACGGCTTTGATGCCGTTATCTCTCATCAAAGCCATGTGCCACTGAAACTCAACACAAACTCAACCAAAGCATCTGCTCTCCACTCTGATAGGGCCAGGAGAGAGATAATCCTTCACCACAGCTTGGAGTTAGGAGACACCAAAACCTGTAAAAAGAACCAGCTGAGGGTTTGGTGGAGCTTCTCCAGATCAGCTATTCTCAACCTTGGGGTTGGGACCCCAATTGGGGTCGCGAGATGATTTCTGGGGGTCGCCAAATCATTTTGGAAGTCAGCTCTGTCTCCACTGTGTTAGTGTTCATGTGTTAATGTGTTTTAGTCTTTTTGGTCATTTCATATCTTTTTTTGGTCATTTCGGGGATTTTTTGTCATTTTGTGTCTTTTTTTGATAATTTTGTGTTTTTTTTAGTCATTTTGTCTTTTTTTGTCATTTTGTTTCTTTTCTGCGTCATTTTGTGTCTTTTTTTGGTCATCTTGTGTCTTTTTTTGTCTTTTTTAGTCATTTTGTCTTTTTTTGGTCATTTTGTTTCTTTTCTGCGTCATTTTGTGTCTTTTTGGTCATTTTGTGTCTTTTTAGGTAATTTTGTTTCCTTTTTTGGTCATCTTGTGTCTTTTTAGCCATTTTGTGTCTTTTTTTGGTCATTTTGTTTCTTTTTTTTGGTCATTTTGTTTCTTTTTTGGGTGATCTAAACTGTGCGTGTGAGATTGTGTTCAGTGAGTGGGGGTCGCGGACATACATGCATGTTAAATTGGGGGTCGAGACTCAAAAAGGTTGAGAACTGCTTCTCCAGATGATCTGACCTTCATAATATAATATAATGTGAGTGTCTGCAATGTAAACAGACAAAGCATGCGAGCAGGGAGAGCTCGGTAGAGTTCAGACTCTCTACAGAACAAGATGAACTTGAGACAAAGTTTCTGATTTTGGCAGTTTTAGGCAACATTGTACAGAAAAAGTCATGTATAATTTAGTTCAAGTGTGATGTATTAGCAACACACGAATGAAGCTGCTGTATGTCCAAGTATCCTAGACCAGATACTTAGTGGATGTAAATGTTACCGTACTGATGAGCAACCTGGTCTGACAGGAATCCGTGAAATAGCCACGGAATCAATCAAATTTCCGTGAAACTGACACGGATTTCGTTACAATGCAAGTTAATGCCAGTCATATCCCGTGGCTATTCCAACATACAAAGTGATTATGTACATTCACTGAGTGAATATTTAGAAAATAAAACATATATTTCTGTGATGTGATGTGATCAAAATCCATTTTTATGCAGAAAATAAGTCAAAATATTGATTTTTTTCACTAAAAATGAGAGAACTGTCCGCCATGTTTTTTGTTCTGGGACCTTGAAAGTCACGTGACTTGGAACAAACCAATAGGAACAAATATCCATGGAATAGCCACGGGACATGACTGTCATTAACTTGCATTGTAGCCAAATCCGTGTCAGTTTCACAGAAATTTGAGTGATTCCGTGGCTATTCCACGGATTCCTGTGAGACCAGGTTCTGAAATCTGTGCGTTATTTAGTAAGTAACCACAAAAAAGACAGACCAAAAAAAGTTGTGTTTATTTTTTCCCCTGTCTCTCTTAGTTGAAGAACTCCCGCACACTTTCTATACCACACATGCAATTATAGAGATTAATTGTGAACGGGGGAGCTGCTCTCATGAAGCTCTGACTCACAATCAGCTCGTCTATAAGTGATTTAGCAGCAGGTTCCCCTCCGACAGGCTGTGTGAGACAGAAGAGGGTTGACCATTATCTGGCCTCATTCCAGCATCCGTCACACACATTTATACTGAGATAGCTGAGGAAACTCAACAAGAGGCCACCTGCTCATCACACACACACTCATACACACCTGTGGTATCGTTACAGGTGGGAAACACTTCAGGAGGCTTTAACTATTGGCTCCTATAAGCTGAGCACATACATCAGATATCTGAACCGGCGTTTACTCTTGTTCAAAGCAGGATTACTTTTTTAGGGACCGAGCACCGAGGTGCGAAGACCCTATTGTAATTGAAGGAATTATTATTATTATTATTATTATTCATCTCCCAAATGAATTGCCTTTTTGGAGACTTTATCATATTCAAAAACTCATCATTTTGGGAATGTACATACATCTCTCGTGAAATTTACGTATTCTGGTATTCGCAGGAATGGACGCAGAAAACTGACTCACTAGCGCCCCCTCAAACTTTTCATTTTATTTATTTTTTTTATTGGTGAAATGACGTAACAAACAAAGTGACATGAGAGACAAATACCCTGCACCATGTGGACCACAAGTAGAGACGGTAGACATACAGCGCAAACAACAACAAAGAAAAACATAAATGATAAACGATTTGCACAGACGCATCACAGGTGTATGTGTGTGTGTGTGTGTTGGAATAGCCACGGGATATGACTGTCATTAACTTGCATTGTAGCCAAATCCGTGTAAAGTACGTTAAATGCTAAAAAGGGTGATGATGCAGTAGTTTTGTTGCATATTGATGACTTAGTTGAATCAAAAACCATGTTCTGTTGTTGAGGGCTGTGATGGAGAGTGATAAGAGAGCACAGTTTTTGCCAAGTTCAAGACATTTACTGATAAAATAGCCTTGAATATTTTATAAAGTTTTCTATCCATTATTCAACTTTCAGCTGAATTGTAGCGTTTCCTCGTGGCCTGATGTCTTTTGAGCAATGTTGCAGAATCTCCACATCTCAGCAATTAACATGCAGGATTGTAGCTACTATTGAGGGACATCGTGGGAATTCTGTGAATTTTAATGCTTATTTTATTATTTAAACATTTTAATTTTTTACCATTAACAGGCAGAAAACTATTGAAATAAAATAGATAACTCCTTCTTCTTGGCGCTGTATATGAGGATTTAAGGAACATTTAGACCATCATTCAGATGAAATCAAATAGTTAAATGATGAATAAATTGTGATGTTTTATATTTACACCATTACAAAACACATTGTATGTTGTTTAGTTTAGTAGAATTTGGATCTCAGAATGTCTAAATAGCTTTGACCCTGTTCATTTGATGAGTGAAATCATGTAACCATGGAAACATAATGTCTTCAAAAGACCCAAGTTATAATAAAACAGAATCATACTTCTATCATTGTATAGCAGATGATGTGGTTGGTGTTTCCAGGAGCACAATAAGAGTTTTCATTCTTATTTCAGAAACACAACTTGTCCTGGAAAGGCCTCTTTCAGCTGAACAATGCAAACAAAAAAGCTTTCATCTTCTATACTTTTTCGTCTCCTTTTTCAAGAAGGGAGCAGTTCAAAGATTATGCAACTGTGTTCATCTACATTCACTGTGTGGAGGGAGAGAAAGAGAAAAGCCAAAGAGATTCAACCCTTTGTTTACTGATGAAACATTTTCCTCCAGGAGCAGAGTGTCCCTTTTTCTCCCCACGGTGCTCACTTCAACTCAGCATCAAACAAGACGTCAAGAGGAGTGATTGTGACATAAGAAGGTGTTGGGATCTTTAACTGTGGTCCACCTCTACCTCAGCAAACAGCCAGAGTGGGCAGGAACACAGGACAAGCACCATTGACTACCTAACTAGCTGCTATCAGGCAGCAGATGCACGCTTGGCACTGGAGGAACGGCAAAACTGGAGCCGAATGCATGGACACAGAACAGCCTATTATTCTGTAAACTCCAGCACAATTTGCAATTCTCAACAAGACGCAGCAACTTTTATCTTTCATGCTTTCAGCCAACGGATGTCCTTGACAATTAACATGTGAAAATGCAGCGTGCCGGAAAACAAGCAGCAAAATAGGACGAGGCTTTGTTTACTTCTATAAATAATGTAGTTTATTGCACACGAGGGAGATAGATGTTGGCCATGTTTCCTATCATCATAAAGTCACATTGTGTTATGTAATCTAATGAGTAAAGTGGGCTCTCTCTCTCCTCTGTCGCTCTAATGGCTATGTAATTATGCAAAGTTTTTACGTCAAAGTGACTGAAGCAAATCAGAGAAATCCCACTGCTGCTGCATGTTGTGGTGAAGATGGACAGTTAGAAAAATGCTACAATATAATATAATCCAGTTCAACAGGTGTGTAGCTTGTGCTTCCTTTGTGAAATTAAAAATCTTAAAATTCTGTTGAGATCATAATTTTTAAGGCCATAATTGCTGTGAGTGTGGTATGAATAATAATCTGTTAAGGCTTTTATGTTCTTTTATTTTTAGATACATTTTAACCAGAGCACTATCATCACATTAGATGCAATAAAATAACTGAAAGCAGCAGAAAAATAGGTGAAATAAAAGACATAAAATGCTGTAGAGCAAGTCTTCAGCATGCAGCTCTGTGCAGCTGCTGGTAATTATTCTAATATTGTGGTGCTTTGAGCTAAATGCTAATATGTTCACAATTACATTTCTAACATACTGATGATTACAGTTTGCAAATGCACACAGGGACAAAGACCTTAATGTCTGGAGACATGTCCTGTGGTCTGACAAAAAAACTGTAATCTGTCTGTTTTATGTTTCTTTTGGAGTAATTCTTCTTCCTGGCAGAGTGGCCTTTCAGCCCATGTCTCAGGACTCGTTTCACTGGATAATGACACACTTTTACCAGCTTCAGCCAGCATCTTCACAAGGTCTTTTGCTTTTGTTCTTGGGTTGATTTGCACATTTTGGACCAAAGCACGTTCATCTCTGGGACACAGAGCCCGTCTCCTTCCTGAGCGGTAATCATAATATATAATCACTCAACTTTTGACTCAACCCGACCCATTAAAATGTCCATCAACAGGACACACATGTTTGTGACAGACACTTGTCATGTTAAGATAAATAACTGTGCCCGCAGCTTTTTTGTAATTAACCCTTTATCAGGCGAAGAACCTGTAACTTCAGATATCCAAAATAAAAAAAAAGGTTGCAAATTTACTAGATTAAAGTGGCAGATCTACAAAAAAAAAAAGTTGCAGATTTAAGAGATTTAAAGTGGCAAATCTGCGTGGAAAAAAGTCACAGATTTACGAGAATGAAGTGGGAAAAAAACAACTTTTTTTTCGCATATTCACCACTTTAAATCTCGTAAATCTGCGACTTTTTTCTTGTAGATTTGCCACTTTAAATCTCGTAAATCTGCAACTTTTTTTCTTGTAGATTTGCCACTTTAAATCTCGTAAATCTGCAACTTTTTTTCTTGTAGATTTGCCACTTTAAATCTCGTAAATCTGCGACTTTCTTTCTTGTAGATTTGCCACTTTAAATCTCGGAAATCTGCGACTTTCTTTCTTGTAGATTTGCCACTTTAAATCTCGGAAATCTGCGACTTTTTTCGTGAAGATTTGCCACTTTAAATCTCTTAAATCTGCAACTTTTTTTCTTGTAGATTTGCCACTATAAATCTCGTAAATCTGCAACTTTTTTTGCGCAGATTTGCAACTATAAATCTCGTAAATCTGCAACTTTTTTTCTTGTACATTTGCCACTTTAAATCTCTTAAATCTGCAACTTTTTTTCTTATAGATTTGCCACTTTAAATCTCGTGAATCTGCGACTTTTTTTCTTGTAGACTTGCCACTTTAAATCTCGTAAATCTGCAACTTTTTTCGCGCAGATTTGCCACTTTAAACCTCTTAAATCTGCAACTTTTTTCTCGCAGATTCACCACTTTAAATCTCGTAAATCTGCGACTTTTTTCGTGCAGATTTGCCACTTTAAATCTCGTAAATCTGCAACTTTTTTTCTTGTAGATTTGCCACTTTAATCAAGTAAATTTGCAACTTTTTTCTCGACCCCATTTCGATATCCACTGAAGTTACCAAATATAGTTCTTCGCCTGATAAAGGGTTAATATCTGATGTGATTTATGCTTTATTGTTATGCAGTATAGTAGATGCAGTAAGACAGCATACCGACTAGCAGAGCGTCCCTCTCTGAGTGAACAGGACTGGGACGATTCGTCTCTGGAGGACCTTCCCTGTCCTGACTGCAGGACACCACTGATGACGCTGTTACATCCTGAGAAAAAACACAGAGATCACAAAACACTCCTGAAAGACCGACACAGCACCTCAATTAAATACAGACGCTACAGAACAATCTAAACAGGGCTCTGGCTAACAACAGGCTCACACATTGAGGGTGTTTTAATAAGCATGCAAAGAGTTGTGCGCTGTAAGTAAAGGCAAAAATAGAAAATAAACACAAAGGAATCTACATAAAAAGAAGGACGAGACAATGAGCACATGAAAAAAAAAAATAAAGCCAGCAGCTAAAGTTGTGACAAAGGGGCACAGCAAAACAAAAGAGAGGAAGTGCTAATGATGCTAATGATCAAGCTGTTGTTTACTGTGAGCATGTGACAGCCTGAGACACAGAAGTGAGCAGAGAGGAGGAAATCTGGAGGACAGAAAGATACTTTATGTCTTATATAAGTGAAGTTTCTAAAATGAGAATGGGGGCGATGGAAGGTGGCCTCCTCTAGAGTCTAATCAGGCCGAGGTGTCTTCTTCTTCTCTAATGTGGTGAGAGACTGTGCAAGTATGTAATACACATTTACTTCATTATCTAACCCAGTTGTGTCGGAGTGATTTAGTCAGTGACAAGTGCCGTCTCTGTGAATATTTGGCCTGTAATGATGTTAAAGGAACAGTTCACTCCAAAATCAAAAATACACTTTTTTTTACCTTCACTGCAAAAAAGCCAACTTGTATTTTTTGGCCTAAAACAGTGATTTAAGTTGGTAAAACTTGGAAATATAAATTATTGACATTTAGGGCAATAATGTAAGTTAGCACAACAAAGGAAGCCAGTTGTCTGCTCAAAAACAAGTTGGTGAGTTGTTGTTACTTATATCTTTAAGTTGGGGTTCACAACAAGGGACAATAGTTCTGATAACTCTTATTTCTTTGTTGGGAAATTTGGTCATTAGCGAAAGCTAGTGGCTAAATGACGCTAGCGGCTAACTGATGCTAGCGGCTAACTGATGCTAGCGGCGCTGCTTGTTACAGCTACAAGAGTAGCCATTAGCGTATCAATGCTAACTCAAAATTGTGGTCGCAACATTGGCTGACATTTCATAGCGGCGTTACAATCGCGTTGAGTTGACAAAAATCTGAATTCAGAGTTGAGCAAACTCAAAAACAAAACTTAAAATATTTAGTTTAATTGTTCAACCTTCTTATTATTATTATTATTGCTGGTCACATAAGTCTATAATTGATTATTAACCATATGTATTGTGATTAACAATGCACTAAATAATCATACAGGTAAAGTAGAATTGTTTTGGTTATTATTATTAAACTGCTAACAGCAAGGTCTGTAGATTGTCTTGAGTAACAGGCTGATGATTTATGGAAAAAGACAATGCTGTTGAGTATTTAGAAAAGTGCCATAGAGTTCCATATGTGTATGAAAGCAGATCTCTATGGCCGATATCTCTAGATAACTAGATTGATAAATAGCAGTACAGAGGAAACTACGTGTTGTTTTGTTCCTTCCTTTAATTCTTTCACTAACATGACATCATTACACACCTCAAAACAATCTAGATGGATAAATATCAGCACAAGTAAGACTAGAAATATGTATTTTTTTATTTTGGGATGAGCTGTCTCTTTAAGGGAAGCGAGGCGAGAAGGAGAAAAAAGTGAAAGAAAATTAGAAGGAAGACAAATATTTAGCAGAGAGTCGGGAGAGCTCAGGATTTTTCCCACTTACACTGACTTGATTAGCACTCTGTTCGCTCCCTCTGTCATCTCGCTTTAACGTCTCCAGCTAGAGTCAATTAGAAAAATGAGAGGAAACGTCAATGAGGAACAAGTCACCCACTAATGCAATCAGACACACCAAAACTCTCCGACTCACTCTCTCACACACACACACACACACATAAATATGAACAGTGTCTGCAGCAGCATAAATAAGAAGCAGAGAGTTTTTCTGTTAAAGTTTTGGAGACAAAGCCCGAATTAAAAGAAGAAAAAACAGTTTAAACGGCTACATCCCACATTATAGAAATAATAAAATGTGCAAAATAATTGGTCCGCTGCTTGGTAGTAGCTGGCCTGGAGTCAGAGATTTATTCAATCAAATCCACACAGGAACACCTCCTAAATAGGTTTGAATAGAAACCTGCTGTTTAAGATGACACAGTGACGTTTAAAATGATTAAAGTAGCCTCTCTTTCATGGCTGAAGGCTGCGATAACGTGACAACAGCGCTGACAGCTGTGTGATGAAAGATGACATCTCCAGAGTGGATTTGGGAGACTATGGGACAGATACGGTAACTGCATTATTAAGCAGATATGCAGTATTAGGAAATAATGCAGCGCTGACAGCTACGATCCGGCATGAATGCACACGGTGGATGAATATGTAACCACTGCAGTGAACTGTCACACTGAGCCAGGACAGCTGATGCTATAATACAACGTGCTGCTATAATACACCTCTCACATTAATGTGTTTTTACATCTGCTGGATGACAAGAAAACTGTTTCTTTCCACCTGTTGAATGAAATTATTCTCCACCAGATGATGAAATAATAAGAACGAGAGGTTTCAGTTCATAATTGTACAGGTGTCAGTAAAAGCTGCTGGTGCACTCTATTATTCGCTTGCCCGAGCCTTTTTTTTTTTTCTTCCTGTATTTGAATACTTAATACTTAGTTTTCCAGCAGGGACTGATGTTTATGATGGGGAGCATTTTTGTGCATTACATGATGAGATGAGATGATGAGTCTGATGTTTTGGTGTCTTATTTTGTCATTTTGTGTCTTTTTTTGGTCATTTTGTGTCTTTTTTTAGTCCTTTAGTCCAACATAAAATATGATTTTGAATCTTTTTTTTACTTTCAAAACACTATCATGCTCAATAAAGAATTTTAAATGTTGCAAATGTGCATTAATTTCAGAGTACACTGAGACATTAAACTGCATAATTTTCAATTAAATTCTGGAAAAGTTGGTGTGTTCTAAAACTTTTGACCAGTAGTGTATATATATATATATATATATATATATATATATATATATATTCTATTGATTAGACTCTAGAGGAGGCCACCGTCCATCGCTCCGATTCTCCTTTTAGAAACTTCTCTTATATAAGACATAAAGTATCTTTCTGTCATCCAGATTTCCTCCTCTCTGCTCACTTCTGTGTATCAGGCTGTCACATGCTCACAGTAAACAACAGCTTGATCATTAGCATCATTAGCATCATTAGCACTTCCTCTCTTTTGTTTTGCTGTGCCCCTTTGTCACAACTTTAGCTGCTGGCTTTAGTTTTTTTTTTTCATGTGCTCATTGTCTCGTCCTTCTTTTTATGTAGATTACTTTAAGTTGTGTGTATATATATATATATACATACATATATATTTGGAAGGTTGTTATTGCATGATTATGCAATATATTATCATTAGATCAGCAGCATCACATTTTCTTAAACTGTAATAATTGATGATATTGTTTATTGTGAATATTTCTGGGAGAATATATCGTCCAAAAAAACAACACAGACGTACTTTTAAGTGGATATAGTGAGTATTATTTAAAGTTTTGTTTGAGTCCACTTGATGAATTCGATATATTGACTCCTCTTTACGCTCTGTTTTTGGTCTCTACCAGCTCCTGAGGGAAACATCTGGCTGATTAGCAGCTAAATGCTTCATTAGCTTCACCAGCTAGTCACTAACTGTGTCTGTCTGCTGTTTGGTGCTAAGCAGCTAGCGTACAGAAGGTTAAATGGAGCTCTTTCTCTTAAATGAGCTGCCTGCTGTGGCCAAACACACTCTGAGAGCAGTGAGAGTGAAGCGAACAGTGAAGTTGTGGGCCGGACAGCTAAACAACCAGCTGAATCTCAATATAAAGCTCCATAAAGCCGAGCGGAGCTGCACATTCAGGTGGTGATTCTCTCATCACAGAAAGTGAACACTTCCAGTGTCACAATGTTTGATACATTGTCATTATAAAAATATTAATTATCGCCTATTTAACCCTCTGAACCCCAAAGCCGTTTATGATGATATTTAAGCATTCAAAATATTTGAATGTCTTGAAAAAGACACAAAATGACCAAAAAAGACACAAAATGAGAAGACAGAATAACCAAAAAAAAAATCCACAGAAGACATAAAAATGACAAAAAAAAAGACACAAAATGGCCAAAAAAAGACACAAAATAACAAAAAACAGACACAAAAAAAGACACATAAATGACACCAATGACAAAAAAAGACACAAAATAACAAAAAAAGACACAAAAAAGACACAAAAAGACACAAATGACTAAAAAAGTTACTTTACAAAGACATGAAAAGGATTCAAAAATGGACAAAATAGCCCTATAAGACTCCATAGAGTTAAACTATTATACAATGTAACATCTCCTCCAAAGAATCGCCACCTTATCGTGGTGGAGGGGTTTGTGTGCTCCAGTGATCCTGGGAGCTGTGTTGTCGGGAGCAATAGCTCCTGGTAGGGTTTCCCATGGCAAAGTGGTCCCAGGGGAGGGGCCAGACTAAGAGCGATTCAAAAGACCTCTATGAAGCGGATCACGAGAAATCAGTGTACCTCGCCCGGCACGGGTAAACCGGGGCCCCCTCCTGGAGCCAGACCCGGGAGGGGAGCATGCAGGCGAGCGTCTGGTGGCCGGGCTTTTGTCCATGGGGCCCGGCCGGGCTCAGCCCGAAGAAGCGACGTGGATCCGCCGACCTGTGGGCCCACCCCCCGCAGAGTAGGGCATAGGGGTCGGGTGCAGTGGGAGTCGGGCAGCAGGCGAAGGCGGGTACCTGGGCGTGCTGACCCCCGGCTCCAGCGGCTAGCTCTGGGGACGTGGAACGTCACCTCGCTGGCGGGGAAGGAGCCCGAGCTTGTGCGGGAGGTGGAGCGTTACCAGCTAGAAATAGTTGGGCTCACCTCCACACATAGCTTGGGCTCTGGAACCAAACTCCTGGAGAGAGGCTGGACTCTCTCCTTTTCTGGAGTTGCCCAGGGTGAGAGGCGCCGGCGGGTGTGGGGATACTCAGAAGCCCCCGGCTGAGCGCCGCTGTGTTGGAGTTCTCCCCGAGGAACGAGAGGGTCGTCTCCTTGCGGCTGCAAGTCGCGAGGAGAAGGTCTCTGACTGTTGTTTGTGCCTATGCACCGAACAGCAGTTCGGAGTACCCGGCCTTCTTGGAGTCTCTGGGTGGTGTCCTGGAAGGGGTACCGCCTGGAGACTCTGTAGTTCTTCTGGGAGACTTCAACGCTCACGTGGGCAACGATGACGGTACCTGGAGACCCAAGAACCCACTGGTGGACACCAGCGGTGAGGGAGGCCGTCAAACTGAAGAAGGAGGCCTTTCGGTCTTGGCTGGCCGAGGGGTCTCTGGAATCAGCAGACAGGTACCGTTCGGCCAGAAGGGCTGCAGCTGCGGCAGTCGCGGAAGCAAAAACTCGGGTATGGGAGGAATTCGGGGAGGCCATGGAGGAGGACTTTCGGTCGGCCTCAAAGAGGTTCTGGAAAACCGTCGGGCGTCTCAGGAAGGGAAAGCAGGGCTTGGCCCAAGCTGTGTTCAGCGGGGGCGGAGACCTGCTGACCCGACCTGTGGATGTCGTCGGACGGTGGAAAGAACACTTTGAGGAACTCCTTAATCCAGCCAACACGTCCTCTGTAGAGGAGGCAGAGTCTGAAGACTCAGGGGAAGACTCATCAATATCCCTGGCAGAGGTCGCCGAGGTAGTCAAAAAGCTACCCGGCAGCAAGGCGCCAGGGTTGGATGAGATTCGCCCTGAGATGCTGAAGGCTCTGGACACTGTTGGGCTGTCATGGTTGACACGCCTCTTCAGTGTCGCGTGGAGGTCTGGGACAGTGCCAGTGGAGTGGCAGACTGGGGTGGTGGTTCCCATTTTCAAAATGGGAAGGGGGACCGGAGGGTGTGTTCCAATTACCGTGGAATCACACTCCTCAGCCTCCCCGGAAAAGTCTACTCCAGGGTGCTGGAAAGGAGGCTCCGGCCGATTGTCGAACCTCGGATTCAGGAGGAACAACGCGGCTTCCGTCCTGGCCGTGGAACAACGGACCAGCTCTTTACCCTTGCGAGACTTCTGGAGGGGGCATGGGAGTTTGCCCATCCAGTCTACATGTGTTTTGTGGACTTGGAGAAGGCCTACGACCGTGTCCCTCGGGGAGTCTTGTGGGGGGTACTGCGGGAATATGGGGCACCGGGCTCGTTGCTACGAGCTATCCGGTCCATATATAACCAAAGTGAGAGCTGTGTCCGCATACTCGGCACAACGTCAAACACGTTCCCAGTGGGTGTTGGCCTCCACCAGGGTTGCCCCTTGTCTCCGATTCTGTTTGTGGTTTTCATGGACAGGATCTCAAGGCGCAGCCGGGGGGAGGAAGGGATTCGGTTTGGTGACCTAAGAATTGCATCTCTGCTTTTTGCAGATGATGTGGTTCTTTTGGCTTCATCAAGCCGGGACCTCCAGCACTCATTGGGGCGGTTTGCAGCCGAGTGCGAAGCGGTTGGGATGAGAGTTACCACCTCCAAGTCTGAGGCCATGGTTCTCTCCCGGAAAACGGTGGACTGCCCCCTCTGGGTGGGGAGAGAGGTACTGCCTCAAGCGAAGGAGTTCAAGTATCTCGGGGTCTTGTTCACGAGTGAGGGTAGAACGGAGCGTGAGATGGACAGGCGGTTTGGTGCAGCGTCAGCAGTGATGCGGGCGTTGTACCGGACCGTCGTGGTGAAGAAGGAGCTGAGCCGGAAGGCAAAGCTCTCAATTTACCGGTCCATCTACGTTCCAACCCTCACCTATGGTCACGAACTTTGGGTAGTGACCGAAAGAGCAAGATCGCTGCTCCTTCGCGTCGAAAGGAGTCAGCTGAGGTGGTTTGGGCATCTGGTAAGGATGCCTCCCGGGCGCCTCCCGTTAGAGGTGTTCCGGGCACGTCCAACTGGTAGGAGGCCCCGGGGAAGACCCAGAACACGGTGGAGGGATTATATCTCTCTCCTGGCCTGGGAACGCCTCGGGGTCCCCTAGGAGGAGCTGGACGTTGTGGCTGGGGAGAGGGACGTCTGGAATGCCCTGCTTACCCTGCTGCCCCCGCGACCCGACCCCGGATAAGCGGAAGAAAATGGATGGATGGATGGACAATGTAACATTCTGGGTTCCTTTTGTGTCCAATGAGATATTGTTTGAACAAAAAAAAGGTAAGAATTGTTCCATTGTTCATTGTTATAAATTGATCATTTTATTATTAATTTGACACAGGGGCCACAGCATGGGCCAAAGGCTTCTTCACAGGGGCAGTGGCCCCTGGAGGCCCCTGGTTAGAACCGCCACTGGCTGTAGTCACACTCACTGGGGCTGATGTGAGTGTGATGATGGAGTTGGAGAGGTGGAGGTGGAGGTGTGCTCTACATGTGTAGTCTAGGTTTTCTTTTCTTTTTTCTTCACTTGCTGGGAAATAAGAGGTAGGGGAGCGTGATGAAGCTGCGACTCGACAAGCTCCAGATGAAGAACAACATCTTCGTCTTGTCTCCGCTGACCGACATGCTCATGTTGCTGCTAGTCAGAGTCTCACTGACGGAGAACTGAGAGCTCTGAGAGATCCTGGAAAGCTGAAATGCTGCTGTTTCTCCTGAACCTTGCTGAGACATTTCAACTCATCCTATACACTCTCTCTCTCTCTCTCTCTCTCTCTCTCTCTCTCTTTCTCTCTCTCTCTCTCTTTCTCTCTCTCTCTCTCTCTCTCTCTCTCTCTCTCTCTTTCTCTCTGTCTCTCTCTCTCTTTCTCTCTCTCTCTCTCTCTCTCTCTCTTTCTCTCTCCCTCTCTCTCTCTCTCTCTCTCTCTTTCTCTCTCTCTCTCTCTGTCTTTCTCTCTCTCTCTCTCTCTCTGTCTCTCTGTCTCTCTCTCTCTCTCTCTTTCTCTCTCTCTCTCTCTGATTCTTCTACCTCCTTTTGCATCTGTCTTCAATGCACGAGAACGGGAATAAAACAATGTAAAAATGTATGAGGATGCCGCTGCATTATTTAAACAATAAAACTTGGAAGTCAGTTATCATAAATTATCTATAGCCTCAGCAAAGATGCTGCAATAACTTTGTTTCCAGCTACATACAACTTTTATAACCTGCCATCCTCGACTCTGACCAACCAGTGAACTGACTTCTTGTCTGTTGTTGTTCCAGCTACAGGCCAGGCGAATAAAGGTCAGTCAAATAAACGGGCACAAAGTCGAATGAAGATGAAGTTTTGGGACAACAGCTGAACAATGATGCACGTGAAGGCTATTAAATGTTAAAAGCAGCTGAAGTGCAGAGCAAGGTTATAATTGTTTTCCTCACTGTCCATTTTTAAAAGTCATCTTAACCCTATAAAGCCTGAACCATGAAATAATTACCAGAAAATTCAATTTTTTTAAAAACCGAGTGCTTATTAACCTGCTGACGAATTTTTAAAAATAAATAAATTGCATATATGAATTCTAATTTGTATCATATTTGATACATCAGGTCTTTTTGTGCAATTTGTTGCTCACAGTTTGTTATTCTTGAACTAACAAAAACATATAAAACCTAACATTTTTAACCTTTTAAGACTTTGACTTTTCCTTTTTCCTCAAACATGCAAAATACATATTTTTTCCATATAACACAACATCATACATCTGCTGATATGAAGTTTTTTAATGCAGCAATGACTGATCCACTTGTGGAACCTGCATATCATTTTTGCTACATCTGGTATTTTTGTGCAATTTGTTGCTCAGTTTGTTTATCTTCAACACATGTATACATCAGGTTTTTGATGATGTAGAGGTCTCAAAAACTACTGTATCTAATATGATACACTTGGCTTTATAGGGTTAAAACCTATTTTTATTCCTTGGCTTTTAACCACGCATGAGACTCTGCTCTTGTTTTTAGTGTTTTATGTTATGTTATGTTTGCTTTTATTTATTGTTTTTTAAATTGTCTTTTAAAAAGCAATGAATCTATTTATTTTAGTGTTTATTTCCTGTTTTATTTATTTTATTGTCTCTTGTTCTGTTTGTTTATGTACAGCACTTTGTTGCGGCTGTTGTTGTTGTTTTAAAGTGCTTTACAAATAAAGTTGGGTTGAGTTGAGTTTTGGATTTTTCATTAGTTTTACTTTTAATTTTGTTGTGAATTTTTGTTTTCAAATTCAGTTAGTTTTTAGAGTGAGTTTTCTAGTTTTAGTTTAGTTTTTATTTTTTTGAAAATGCTTAGTTTTAGTTTAGTTTTTATTAGTTATAGTGTTAGTTTTAGTTTTTTTGTAATAGGCTATATGTTGGGTGCCAGATTCAAAGTGGTCATAATAAATTTTGCCTTTATTTCCTTTGGTTTATCATCTCAGCCCCAATAAGGTTATTAACTGTTTTGAATTTTGGTTGGAGTGTAGACTCTCAGGAAACATATTCACCATGTGTTGCATGTTCAAATAGAAACACTGAATTATGAATGAAAAAAGTTGACAAAAACGAAAATTAAGGACATTTCCACTATAATTTTAGTTCGTTTTAGTTAGTTCTGTAACCACAAAATACAGTTTCAGTTAGTTATCGTTTTTTTAAAAACTCTAGTTTTTATTTTTATTTCAGTTAACGAAAATGTTTTTTCAATTCTAGTTTTCCTTATTTCGTTAGTTTTAGTTAACTATAATAACCTTGGTGCAGAGGGAGGACGGAGGTGTTAGTGCAGCTCAACTGTTGGTTAATGTGATACTCCAGAAAAAGTGGAACATAAAGTACTGCCAGCTCCTTCACGTCACCTGAGGACAAAGTTCTGCTGAGGTCCAGATGATGAAGTGTTGCTACGACTACACAGCTCTGCTCAGAGACCTCCAGAGAACAGCAGGGATGATTATGAAAGGAGGAAGATAAATCCTCATCAGCAGAATGGTGAAACAACTAAAGAAGCAAAAAATATATATCTATTGTCCCTGCAGAGAGACCCGGGCACTTCCAGGAGTGTAATTAACTGCTCGAGCACGATACTAAAATCACATTTTTGAGGTTCTTGTACTTTACTTGAGTATTTCTACATTATAGTCTAGACGGATTTCAGAATAAAGGCCTCCTATAAGAAGTGAGGAGCATTTATGGGTACAAGTCAGGAACCGGCCTACCTTACATATCTCAAGGGTGCTGAGTCCAAAAAAAATGGTTCCCAAGCGAAATTTTTAGTTTTTGACCTTCTAATTTGTATATCAAATGGCCACCAAATTGCCCATCTTGCTCAGTCATTGGACCATTTCCCCTTAGTTTTTTTGTAAGTAGGCAATCAAGATGAGGAAATTAAGTTTCTGGATCTATAGTCTAGGGTCAGAGCAAGGTTATAGTGGAGGCTCAGTGCCTTTTTTATGCATATATATATATGCAAAATTCCAACTGGAACATTTAAAAGTGATATTGATTGAATATTTATGTCGGCCTTAAAAAATTAAACACAAATAATGCTTAATTTCACCTTAAAAGTTGGTATTTTGCATATATATATATATATATATATATATATATATATATATATATATTCATGCTCTGACCCTAGACTATAGATCTAGAAACTTAATTGGCTTCTTACAAAAAACTTGGGGAAAATGGTCCAACAACTGAGCAAGATGGGCAATTTGGCCATTTTGATATACAAGTGAGAGTCAAAAACTCAAAATTTCTCCTCACTTTCACTTTTTTGACAATTCCGTCTAGACTATTATGTAACTTTATACTTCTTCTCTGCTTCATTTAGCTGAAAGCTTGAGTTACTTTTCAGGTTAAGATTTAACATGAAAAAATATGATCAATTTAAAACGATTCTGCATTTAAAAAAAAAAAAATAGGTTGTTAAAATACATACATTGACACCAACCATGCAGCTTATATAAATGCATCAATATTATTACGAATACATTATATTTGGAATATATTTAACAATGTTAAAGAGAGAGTGTTCATTCTGCATAATAAGTACTTTTACTTTTGACACTTTAAGTGCATTTTGATCCTGATACTTTTGTACTTTTACTTAAGTAAGTTTTGAATGCTGGACTTTTACTTGTTGTGGGGTAAAGTAAGGGATCTAAAAACTTTTTTTTCATGTAAAATGTTAGCGTTGCATGCTTAAAAGAAAAGAAAGCAAAAAAGCAAATAAAACCAAATGATCTGAGTTTTGCCAGGATCTGAATGCTTCTTCCGCCAAATAACTGTATTCTATTACTCATCAAACCTACATGGAAACTGACCTACTTTATCAACGATTGTTAATGATAAGTTTTATGGAAATAACTATGGTCATGACATGGTTCTAAAGCCTTGAAAAAAAGAGGAGAAGATGCAGGTGGAGGGCAAATAATGAATGTATTTATTTAAGAATAGGATGAGACGTGAAAAAAAAGAAAAGTTGGGTGAACTCAAAATTTCAGGCAACAAACTTGGATAAAATTTTAAGTTAGACAAGTAGCCTAAACTAAATATTTTAACTTTTGTTTTTGAGTTTGCTCAACTCTGAATTCAGATTTTTGTCAACTCATCTGTAAGTTGTACTAATTTATAATTTTACATTGTAATAACTTTTAATCCTTACTTCTGCTAACTTCTGCAATGTGCTGAATTGGCACGATTGTAACGCCGCTATGAAATGTCAGCTAATGTTGCGACCACAATTTTGAGTTAGCATTGATACGCTAATGGCTACTCTTGTAGCTGTAACAAGCAGCGCCGCTAGCATCAGTTAGCCGCTAGCATCAGTTAGCCGCTAGCCTCAGTTAGCTGCTAGCTTTCGCTAATGACCGAATTTCCCAACAAAGAAATAAGAGTTATCAGAACTATTGTCCCTTGTTGTGAACCCCAACTTAAAGATATAAGTAACAACAACTCACCAACTTGTTTTTGAGCAGACAACTGGCTTCCTTTGTTGTGCTAACTTACATTATTGCCCTAAATGTCAATCATTTATATTTCCAAGTTTTACCAACTTAAATCACTGTTTTAGGCCAAAAAATAAAGTTAGCTTTTTTGCAGTGCAGTAGTGAGAGTGAGATAGGACAGAGGGGAATATAATATATAATCCACACAGTTTAAATCTCTGCAGTTGAGCAACCTTCCTTCAAACCAACTGGAGCAGCTCTGTGGATCAAAAAGATGACCTGAGAGCAGACAGAAGGCCACCAGAGTCATCAGGCGCCACTTGACAGTAGCGTTTTAGTGCTATCATTACCCAATTACAGGGCTGATTGAACCTGAAGCTGGATCTGGTGTCCGCCCTCTTCCCTGTTTCCACACTGAGCAAAAATAGGCGGGCAAGAAATGAAGACATATGAGGTGGTGGAGCACACCTGCAGTCAAATAATCTCTTTATACATACACTACTGGTCAAAAGTTTTAGAACACACCAACTTTTCCAGAATTTAATTGAAAATGATGCAGTTTAATGTCTCAGTGTACTCTGAAATTAATGCACATTTGCAACATTTAAAATTCTTTATTGAGCATGATAGTGTTTTGAAAGTAAAAAAAAGATTCAAAATCACATTTTATGTTGGACTAAAGGACTAAAAAAAGACACAAAATGACCAAAAAAAGACACAAAATGACAAAAAAAACCACCAAAAGACACAAAATGACTAAAAAAAGACACGAAATGACCGAAAAAAGACACAAAATGACCAAAAAAAGACACAAAATGACTTACAAAGACATGAAAAGAATTCAAAAATGGACAAAATAGCCCAAGACTCCATAGAGTTAAGTTGTTAACCCATTTCTTGTTCCCTGAAAAAGGCCTACTTGTATAATTCTGAAATGTACATTATTTTCCAGTTTTGGTTAAGCTTACCTTTTTTTATTTACCTCTGGCAGTTCACCACTTACCTTTGGACCCTTTCAAGCTGTTCATTTGACTTGAACTGCTTGAATTTCAATAAAAAACTGGAAAAATTGGGGTGTTCTAAAACTTTTGACCAATAGTGTATGTCAATAGGTGACCTGGGATAAGAACACATCTTTACAGCCTTTTTGAGAACTGTGCTTGTCTCTTACTGACTACAAAAGCGCTACATTTCAGTATTTCTTTTACTGTAAATTTCAGGACAGTTTGACTTCTTCTCAGCTTTTGTCTGCACTAAAATTCAGGGACATCACTTTTGTCTCCCAGACACAAGGAAACGAAGGCCATTTCATGTTTCCTCATCATTCCTGAATAAGTTACCTTCACATCGGCCTTTTTCAATAAAAAAAATCCATCTCCTGTTTTTTGATAAAACATCAACATTCAGTGTTACAAATGGAGGACTTGACAGTGATGGAAATCTTTGTACCCGGGGTCATTTTCCTAAGATATGCAAACATTTTCCACTTCAGAAGTACATACTGTAGAATAAATCTCATTTGAGAGTAAAAGTTCATTCAAGGATTTAATGTGCCCTCAAAATCCTCCTTCTACACAGCCAACAGTTACAGACTGGATCTTGATTTGAGTCTGAAGTTGTGTGAGAAATCACAGCGCAAAATATGCTCCTATATTCCCCTTAAAGCCGCAGTGCTTTTATTTTGAAGGCGATTTACGTATATCTGAGTTACCCAGGTTACCTAGGTAACCGTCAAAACACATATTGCTTTTTGCATAAAGTTAATAAACTACTGGTTTACTGCATAACATACATGCTCTATATTGTTTTTGTGGTTTGAATGTATGTTTAGTAGCATTAATTTATTTATTTTAAATCGTAGCTCCATGAAAATAAAAATAAGACATTCCTTGGTCACCTTGTGAATCCACCGCAAGAACAATAAGAAACATTAGCATTAGCAATTGAGCTAACAAGCACTTTTACTATAGTTAAGACAACAAATATATCCACTAATATATATGACAGAATAAAATAAACTTTAACAAACCTGTTTCCTGTCAGCCACTATAGAAGCCTTTTTGATACTTTATATCAACTTTATATGAATTACGACGCACTCGTTATTATTTACCGTTTGTTTTTCATTTAACAGTTCCACCTGTTATTTCCTGTCACTACCTTTCAAAATGAAAGCACCCGTTTCACACTGGACGGCACCTTTTCAAAATAAAAGCATCACAACATTGTAAAACACCTATAAAATATACAAACAAGCTATATAACACAAAAAAGGTAAAGCTAAAGGTCATTTACTCCACATTATAAACAGTCTTATCATAACATGTATTGTTATCAGTAGCAGCCCAAAACCAGATAATTTACTGTATTTTACAAAGCGATTAAATTAATATTGAGCAGAATTTAGTTCCGAGTTTTGGTCCGGCCCCTGCAACCTTCGTGGTATTGGTCATGTGGCCCCTTGGGGAAATTAATTTCCCACCCCTGCCTTAAAGGGTTCTTAAATTAAGTAACTCTTAAAATTTCCTTTAAAATGTCCTCTGTGTCCCTGCCCATGTCCTGTCAAGTTTTGATTCAGAATAATGATTTATTTCTTTATTAAAACATACAATCAAAAAGTAAAGCATGACTGAAATCTAAAAATCTGCTTTGCTGCATGAAAAAAAGAAAGTAAAATCTGTGCACATTCATGTGAGTGACCATCATAACAGCCTTCCCTTCTGTCAAAATGACCCGAGGTGGCGAGTTCCCATGTGGCGGTGGGAAAGCCCCGCTCATATGTAACCTTTGTCCTGATTTTGATTCCAATCTCTTCATTTATTCCTTTATTTTGTAGCCTGGATCTTAAATTATTGGTCTAATTATAACAACCTGGTCTTTTGGGTGCTTCAGATTGTTTCAATTTTCTCTTTGTAAAGTCATCATTAACACCAAAGATCTTGATTACTTGTTCATTATCAGTGCCTTTAGGGGAAACATCCATCTTTTATCTAGTGTGCTGGGTCGATTCAGGGACAAATTATCCGTCGCCTGAATTAAAGCCAGTGTTGTGCTGAATAGTTTTCCCCAATATGTAATATTCGTCATGCACTGAAAGTCATTATAAAGTAATTTTCTTTCTAACTAGACCACAAATGAAGCCTGTGATTACCATTTATACAAACACTTGAACATTTTTGTTTGTTTGTGTGTATGTGATTGTGTGTGTGTGTGTGTGTGTGTGTGTGTGTGACACTGTCAGTCTGTGTGTCTGTACGTGTGTGTGTTTGGCCTTTGTCAGTGTGTGACTGTGTGTGTTTGTCTGTCAGTGTGTGTGTGTGTGTGTGTGTGTGTGTGTGTGTGTGCACCTCTGTCCAAGTGTGTGTGTCAGTGTGTGTGTGTGTGTGCACCTCTGTCCAAGTGTGTGTGTGTGTGTGTGTGTGTGTGCACCTCTGTCCAAGTGTGTGTGTCAGTGTGTATGTGTGTGTGTGTATGTGTGTGTGTGTGTGTGTGTGTGTGTGTGCACCTCTGTCCAAGTGTGTGTGTCAGTGTGTATGTGTGTGTGTGTGTGTGTGTGCACCTCTGTCCAAGTGTGTGTGTCAGTGTGTATGTGTGTGTGTGTGTGTGTGTGTGTGTGTGCACCTCTGTCCAAGTGTGTGTGTGTGTGTATGTGTGTCTGTCTGTCTGTCTGTCTGTCTGTGTGTGTGTGTGTGTGTGTGTGTGTGTTATTCCGACCTGTGGTGTGTGTGTGTGTGTGTGTGTGTGTGTGTGTGTGTGTGTGTGTTATTCCGACCTGTGGTTTGTGTGTGTGTGTGTGTGTGTGTGTGTGTGTTATTCCGACCTGTGGTGTGTGTGCAGTCTGCAGGTTCTGCAGTCCTGACGTGAGGTCAAGGATTTTGTTCTTCAGCTGCTGTTTGTCTTCTAAACTCTTCTCCAGCTCTGCCTCTCGCTCCTTCAGCTCGTCACTCATTCTCAGCAGTTGCTGCACACAAAGAAGAAGAAGAAGAAGAAGAAGAAGAAGAAGAAGAAGAAGGAGAAGAAGAAGACAAAGTGTTAGCCATTAATGCTCATGTCCCAACCTTACCTCCGGATAATCAAAAGGTAAAGTTCCTGCTGGAAGATGTTCAAATCAGGACTCCCTCAGCAGCTCCTGCTTTAATGTGGTGTGTGTGTGTGTGTGTGTGTGTGTGTGTGTGTGTGTGTGTGTGTGTGTGTCAAGTGAGGTGAAAACTGGTCTGGAGACGGGAGAGAGAGACTCAGCCTGGCCTGGACGTGCACATAATGAGCTCCTCTGCGTATCTGGGACATCATTCATACCAAGGACTAAAAATATGCTATCTGCAAAATGAATAATCCAATTACTCCGTAATATTTTTACATTAGGTGTTGTTATGGTCTGAGTTCTGTCTATATATATTTTTTTATTTTTAGTATACACCTTGCAATGCAGATAAGTAGACAGGTGGCTGCAAAACTACAAATCTAATATTCATATCTGGCAATACTCTCTCAGCTCTCCCCGGATCAGTTAGTTTTATTTGCATTCTGCTGTCTTTTCAGTTAGCATGCAGCGCTAACACACAACTATTTACTCACACACACACCACTGACTGTGATACTACTGTACTGAAGAAGTATTCACATCCCCTACTGAAGTAAAAGTACACTGCAAAAAAGCCAACTTTGGCCTAAAACAGTGATTTATGTTGGTAAAACTTGGAAATATAAATAAATAAATATAAATTACTGACATTTAGGGCAATAAGTTAGCACAAAAAAAACAAAAACAAGTTGGTGAGTTGTTGTTACTTATATCTTTAAGTTGGGGTTCAAAACAAAGGACAATAGTTCTGATAACTCTTATTTCTTTGTTGGGAAATTCGGTCATTAGCGAAAGCTAGCGGCTAACTGATGCTAGCAGCTAACTGATGCTAGCGGCTAACTGATGCTAGCAGCTAACTGAAGCTAGCGGCTTACTGATGCTAGCGGCTAACTGAAGCTAGCGGCTAACTGATGCTAGCGGCTAACTGATGCTAGCGATGCTGTTACAGCTACAAGAGTAGCCATTAGCGTATCAATGCTAACTCAAAAATTTAAATTTTGAGTTCACCCAACTTTTCTTTTTTTGTGAATTGGTATTGTATAGATTGTATTGTATATATATTCTAAATATATTTTTGGATTATTATTTTGGATGCATTTATATGAGAAGCTACTTAATAACTGCTTGTGTGTGGTTTAATTGATAAAAATGCATAATTATTTTTAAATTTATCATGTTTTTTGTTAAATGTCGACCTGAAAAATAACTAAAGCTGACAGCTTAGTGTACAATATTTGCCTTTTAAAATGTAGTGGAGTAGAAGTATAAAGTCACATAAAATGGAAATACTCAAATAAAGTCCAAATTGTAAATAAGTACAGTACTTGAGTAAGTGTCCTTAGTAACATTCCACCACTGCTGATTGTTCACACCTCGTTATATAAATTATTTTCACCTTTTTGTATGTTCTCCCTCTTTTGTCCCTTTTTTTGAGCCAGTCCATGACAATAGTATTCCAGTGTAGAACAGGCAAATAATAGTGAAATAACTGTACTTTCATCATGATTTGGCAAAGAAAAGAAAGTGTACGTATACATTGCACGACCTATATGCTGAGGCAATTTCAAAGTGCTTTACACATATTAAAAAAAATCAAACAAATGCCCTAAAATATCAATGTGTTGTTGCTGAAAAGTCTCACTGTAGACAGTCTGTTAAACATACTTCTTGCTTGATAAGTATCCGCTCAGTTATCTAAAACAAAATACAGCTTTTTTTACTTCAGCTTAACAACAAATCAACAAATTATACAGAATATAGGAAGTTATTTCTAAGTTATGTGAACATGATGACTTGCTAATGAGCATAAGGCTGACTTGTAATACCATATAAAAAGTGACATTAACTTCTTTATTTGAGGTGCTTGTATTTCACTTTGCACGTTAATGTAACAGCACAGGCTGTAATTGGAATATAAATGAACCTTGTGATCTTGCTGCAGTCTCAGACAGGTGTGAATTTATTTAATGTGTGCTGCACTTGTTTGTGAGCTGAAGAACAGAAGCTGATCTCTGAGGTCGTTCACCTCGGCCAGAGACAGAATACAGCTAACAACAACTCAAATGTTCAGTTTTTATCTTTCTGACACTTAACAGAATAACAGAAGGTAGCGTGGGATCATGGGAGTTTACTCTTTTTTTTTTTTTTTTTTTTACCACTGCTGCCATAGTAGTCAAGCTCTCCCGGTTAAGATTCTTTTAGTGTTTTTTGTTTCCAGTGCTGGAAAAAGTATTCTGATCCTTTACTTAAGTAAAAGTATTAATACCACACTGTGAAAATACTCCACTACAAGTAAGAGTCCTGCATTCAAAACATACTGAAGTAAGAGTACAATATCAGAGTATAAAGTATATATAAAGAGTACAGTATCAGCATCAAAATGTACTTTAAGTATCAAAAGTAAAAGTACTCGTTATGCAGCATGGACCCACTCAGATTGTTTTATATATTCAAAATATAAATTATTAAATTATTTATATTGATGACTTTATGTAAGCAGAATTTAGTGTTGTAAAGATAGGGCTAATTTTTACTTATCAATACACTGTTATGAGACTTAATAAAACGAATGTCTAATCACTTTAAATATATAATGTTTTTATGGTAAATCTTGACCTGAAAAGTAACTTAAGCTGTCAGCTAAATGTAGTGGAGTAAATAGTACAATATTTGCCCCAAATTGTAGTGGAGTAGAAGTATAAAGTTACATTAAATGTAAATAAGTACCTCAGAATTGTGCTTAAGTACAGTACTTGAGTAAATGTACTTAGTTACATTCCAACACTGATTGTTTCATAAATCAAGTTTACCAAATAAGCCAGGCTCATTTCGATTAGGGGGAATCATTTCTGGTTAACTCAATCCCATAAAGCAGATTCAACAAGTTTCCAAGAATAAGTTGCCATAATACCCAAATAACCAACCAAATCAAATCATTGAAACAAACCTGACTTAAGTCATAAACTCAATTTACCGAACAAGTCCCTGGGAACTGAAAAAGCTAAAAAAAACAAAAAACAAACCCTGAATAAAGCAATTTCATGTTAAAAATCTGAGTTTCTCTGACATGGTTTGGCTGCAAGCTGAGCTACTTTGTTAATCTTGTTTCACTGTTAACTTAAAGTTCCAGACATCTGACGGCTAAAATCCTTCGTCCCGTTAAAATATATTGTTAAAAATGACAACAACAACAACGCTTACGATTCTTCACACCGCCCAAAAGAAAGGTGGTACCTTGATTACAATTATGTATTTCCCTTGCTATGATAATTTTTGGAAACATTTGGAATATTATAAATACTCAACTCAACTTTATTTGTAAAGCACTTTAAAACAACCACAGCCGCAACAAAGTGCTGTACATAAACAAACAGAACAAGAGACAAAAAAATTAATAAAGCATGAAATAAACACTAAAATAAATAGATTCATTGCTTTTTAAAAGACAATTTAAAAAACAATAAATAAAAGCAAACCATAAAACACTAAAAACAAGAGCAGAGTCTCATGCATGGTTAAAAGCCAAGGAATAAAAATAGGTTTTAAGATGACTTTTAAAAAATAGGTGAAGTTGTTTTTAGACATTTGAATGTGTAAAAGTTATGTATTTTACCTTTAACAACTTCCTGATTTAAACATAAAGCCTGTAATCCAGACTACATATAGAAAGACTAAAACAGATTGTATCTTCAGTGTCAGATGGAAATGAGGCCTTCTATCCAATGGGAAGATATTTTCTCATTAAGGACAATCTTCTGCATAAATCGCAGCTGCCTCTGAGTTTACTGAGGTCATATGATAATGCAAACAAACATTTTATCAAAGTGTGTGTTTATATCTGAGCATTTCCTGAATGCAGATAAGACCTTATTATTGAAGCGTGGTGTAAATCTGGTGGAAGGAGGTTTCTACTTAAGCCAAAGCAGAACATTAATTTAGAGGCTTAACTCAAAACACTGACTGCAGAACTGTTGCCTAATTTGCTTTAATTAAGACTTACTGCTGAATAGACTATTGGGCGAGCACCAGAGGCAAATCTCCACACGATAAACAGGAGATTGTGCATTCTGCAGCTCCCTGATGTGTGTGAACGTGTTTGTGGGAAGTGGAAAAACAGTCAACAGTCAAGAAATATAATCCTGAAAATGTGTTTGCTCTTTCCATCATTTAGATAAAGGACAAAATGTGATATGTGTATTCTGTCATGTGGGAGAAAGGTTTTAAAAATGTCTTTTCTGCTTCAAGGTGAACATCAGTTCTCTCCTACGGGATGAATTTATGTGCTGATAATACTTCAGCATTTTCAAGGAGCGACTACATTTCAGGAGAAAAGTGTTCAAATTATCTTCTGACGTTTTCTACACATTTCATAAAGGTGATTACAATGCACTTTGTCAAATGAGATGGAAGTGGAAAAAAAGCTCCTCTGCCTTGAAAACAATATTTTCCGTGACATCTTCTTTGCTGGAGGAAGAGTAAATGTGAGCCGGGGCTATTTGACAACACAGCAGGTGATCTGGAAAGTGGATTGCCGTCTGAGTGTTTTCTTTTCTTTTAAGTGGATAACTAAATGTTCCTGAGGGTAATATTCTATTAAATATAGCTTAAAGCTGTGGGTCTAAATGTGGGTCCTGGGGCCACAAAGTCTCTCTGTTTGGGTGTAATTTCTGTCTAAATGCCAAACTGTATTGTTCAATCAAACACTAACACATGACATCCTGACCTGTCTGCAAACACACGCCTGCAGCCAACAAACACTGCATCAGATGACAAGAACACTAGTTTATTGCTGCAAATAATTTAGTTTTAAAGGTGCAATATGTACTTTTGGTAACACTTTACAATAACCATCATTTATAAATGATAAATAGACTATTTATAAATGGTAAACAGATAGTTTATTAATGTTTAATCATTATTTATAAACTGTATATAGGCCATTTAGAATAGTGAATAGAAAATGTAATAATGTTGAACTATAATTTATAAATGCCAAATAGATTACTTTACCATAAACAAGCATAATTATTAGTTTATCAATAGCTTTACACCCATTATAACATTTTTAACACCATATTAAGTATGTAAATGATTTCAAAATGATTCTTATACCTTTTAAGAAATTGCTTGAAAACATTTAAAGATTAAATATGTATTGAATTTTGTAAATGGTTAATAATAATTGGTTTATAAACCATCTATAAACATCACTTAGATGGTTATTGTAAAGTGTTACCGTACTTTTTCTCAGATTCAACTACAGCAGGGGTGTCAAACTCAAATACACAGTGGGCCAAAATTTTAAACTTGGACAAAGTCGCGGGCCAACATTGATATTTATTGAAAAAATTGACCTAAACAAGTTCAAACGAAATGGAACAAGCAAAGCTTGATATAACTTAATATTGCAAACATGCAAAATCAAATATCAAATAAAACAAACAAACACATCAATGGCATTCATTTCTTAAATAAAATTTAAATAAAAATCGTATGTATGTCCCTTTATTTTATATGCGGCCTTCTTTAAATTTAAATTTAACAGTAATCTTTTTCCACAGGCTAAAAATAAATGCAAGAATAAAATAACAATAATAAACCAAATGACTAATAATAATATCCTTCAATGAATGTGCAGCCATTCAAGCCTTGGACTAGCAAGAAAAAGTGCATAAAGACACTTTAATTGTTGCTCAGTTTGCTACACACCGATCTACTGTGTTCAAGCCAGAACACCAGCAGAGCATTCTGGGATTTGTAGTATTATATTTTGGTATTTCCTCGCGGGCCAAATATAATTATACTGCGGGCCAAATTTGGCCCATGGGCCAGAGTTTGACACCTCTGAACTACAGTAAAGAAAATGAAAATCAATCAGGTGACACTCAGGTGTGTGAACATGATTTCTGTGCAGCAGAATGTGTTTCACTACATTGCACGATAGAGATAACAACAACAAAAAGACACATAAAAAGCTCAGAACTCTGCCAAGGTCAACTCTGCATTCATCCTCTCCTTGGACGGCCACTTTATGAGGTGATATGTGTTCCTAATAAAGTGGTGTAGTGGTCTTCTGCTTCAAGGTTGGACGTGTTGTGTATTCAGTCTCCTGCAGACCTCGGCTGGAACCACTGCTGCCTTTCTATCGTCTCAAACCAGTCTGACCATTCTGCTCTGGTCTCTCAGAGAACTGCCGCTCACTGGATATTTTATGTTTTCCGGACTATTCTCTGTAATCCCTAGAAATGGTTGTGCCCAAACAGTCAGCTCCTTTAAATCAGGACTAAAGACACTATTGTTTACTGCAGCGTACTCTTAACTGACCAATTATTCCTAAACATTTAATCCAAATGGCTATAATTCAATGGTTTGATTCTACAAACTGTCTTTTAAATTTGTGCTGCATTTTGTAATGAACTTTTGTGCTGCACTTTTCTGATGTATTTTGGAATGTGTTTTTACTGTTAAAGTTGTTGTAGGACTGTTGAGTATTACTTGTTGGAATGTTTTGACCCCAGGAAGACTAGCCAACTGCCACGGCACAAGCTAATGGGGATCCTTTAATAAAAACTAAAAAACTAAACTAAACTTTAACACTTATCTGCTCTACTGCCCTTACTTTTTAACTACCCAATGTTTGAGTTGTGCTTTTTATTATTTTATCTCTTTTCTTATCCTGCTGTATCTTATTTTATCTCATTTATATTTTTATTTCTATTTCCCTGTTTTAACTGACTGTTTTTACTGTTTTCAATTGTGTCTTGCTCTTTTAATGTGTATGTAAAGCACTTTGAATTACCTTGTGTTGAATTGTGCTATAGAAAATAAACTTGCCTTGTCTTGTGTGTGAAAATCCCAGTAAAAATACTCTGGCCAGCCCGTGTGGCACCAACAACAATGCCATGGTCATTCATTCATTATCCATAACCTCTTATCTGCATTCTGGTCTCGGGGGGCTGGAAACAATCCCAGCTGACACTGGGTGAGAGGCAGGTCCACCCTGGACAGGTCTCAGCCAATCACAGGGCTGACACATAGGCCGCGTTGAGACTGCAGGCGAATCTGATTCAGATCAGATTCAGACTCAAATCAGATTTTTAGGGCTGACTGTCCACACTGTTTTTAGCAAGTGTCCAAATCTGATATGGCTCTGTTCAGACTGGGCCACATTATCGACTGATCTGACAGGTTGCCATAGTAACGGCGTCAGAACGTCAGACGTCATATAATTGCGACAGCAACAAGAACAACAACAACAAACCTGAGGGAGGCAGGTCACCTCAGTATATTGTATACAGTATATCTCAGATCACCAGGGGAGAAACCGGGCGGATGGCGCCCCCGTCGGACCACATGAGTCGGGCGCGGCTGCCGGTGGACACCTCGTCTCCGCGCTGCCGGTGCTACGCGTGCCGCGTAGAGTGACGTCACGGACAGTCAGAACCGATCTGAGTGTTTGGAGGTTCAGACTGAGACCATCAGTCCAAATAAGATTTGAAACTACCTCCTGAAGGTGGTTTCAATCCGGTTTGCAAAAATCGGATTTCATGTGATTTGTGACTGTTCAGACTTCAAAAGAGCCATCCAGTTCCAATCTGGATGATGAGCTAAACATCTGATTTTGGCCATAGAGACAGACAATCATGCTCTCATTCACACCAATTTAGAGTCACCTATTAAACCTAAACTTCATGTTTTTGGACTGTGGGAGGAAGCCGGAGTACCCAGATAGAACCAACGCTGAGACGGGAAGAACATGCAAACTCCACAAAGCCGCCGGCTGGAGTCGAACTTGCAACCCTCTTGCTGTGAACGACTACATCACCGTGCAGCTCATGCCATGTTCAAAGCCACTTAAATCAATTTCTTCCCCATTCTGATGCTTGTTTTGAACTTCAGCAGGTCATCTTCACCATGTCTACATGCCTAAATGCATGGAGTTGCTGCCATGTGATTGGCTGATTAAATATGTGAGTTAACCAGCAATGGCACAGGTGTACCTAATAAAGTGGCAGGTGAGTGTTGTTCATTTGAACCTGTGTGACTTTAACCTAGCTCTTGGATAGTGAAGGTGCTGAGAGATAAAAGTTGATAAAGAATTATTTATTTGGAAAGCCAACAGTTTGTTTCTGTACATCCAGTAATTGTTGAGTGTGATAGTCCTGAAGATGACCTGCAGCTTCTCTGAGCTGTGAAGTACACTCTGATTGGATCCATGATTGAATCTTTGATTACTATCAGCTGTGATAAGCCGAAGCTGCTATGATTGACACTAAAAAAGTCCTTACACTTCCTGCAGGGTCACAATATCACAGACAGTCACAGGAATGCCAAGAGTGAAGCTACTTCAACAGCAGAAACATTTAACTAATGCTGATTGGAGCCACACAGAAACCAGACAGAGGTTTGTTGTCATGACCCGTAAAGTGACTGAAATGGGGCTTTTGTTTTCCTGATAAGTTAAAACAACTCACCTGTTTTCAATGCAAAGCGACTTTTTTCAACTGTTTGAAAATCAAGTGTGATAGTCAAATGATCTCATATTATTATTCTGGGAGCAGGAACATTCTCAATAAAGAAAATGTAACACAGGAAAGACATTTTCTGCCTGTTTTGGATGAAAAGAAAAAGACTCAAACCTAAAACTAAATGGTTTGTTCAGCTGGATACTATTTAACCCTTTATCAGGCAAAGAACTATATTTGGTAACTTCAGGTAATATTACGAGAAAAAAGTTGCAAATTTACTAGATTAAAGTGGCAAATCTACAAGAAAAAAAGTTGCAGATTTAAGAGATTTAAAGTGGCAAATCTGTGCGAAAAAAGTCGCAGATTTACGAGAAAAAAGTGGAAAAAAAGCAACTTTTTTCTCCCAGATTCACCACTTTAACCCTTAATAGGACACTCATTGAAATACTTGCAAATTCCAAATTTCAACCCTAGAGAATATTGGAGGATATTACATACTGCTAGAATGTGTAAAAAAAACATATGAAGATAATATTTTGAGAAAAAAGTTTACGAGATTAAAGTGGGTAAAATGCATAGATTTATGAGATTTAAAGTGGTGAATCTGGGAGAAAAAAGTTGCTTTTTTCCCACTTTTTTCTCGTAAATCTGCGACTTTTTTCGCACAGATTTGCCACTTTAAATCTCTTAAATCTGCAACATTTTTTCAAACCTGAATCACAGGATACATCTACTGAGATGATATAATGCAAGAAATTCTGAAAAATATCGGTCTTCTTTTCCAGTCCAGTCCGTCTTCAGAAAACTGCAGTTTTATCACAGAAGAGCCATATCTTTTAGAGGCGCAGTAGGAGGATCTGTATGCATATCTGCACCCTGTGGACCTTGTGAATGTATTCAGTTAAACACCAGTTACCTTCTGCATGCCTTGCAGAGCCTGCTGCAGGAAGCTGAGCTGCTGAGAGTGTGTGCTGTCCTCCTCGCTGCCCATCGGCTGGTTCTTGCCTTGCTCCTGTTTCAGCAGCTCCACCTCGTTCCTGTAGGCGTCCAGCTGGCAGCGCAGGGAGTCGTTCTCCTCCTTCAAGGCTTCAGCCTGGGAAACACCTACAGATTACATACATAAGGTACGGAGAACAGGATGGAATGTGGTGTTAGTGATGTATAACACTATGACAGTTCAAGGCTTCAGCCTGGGAAACACCTACAGATTCATCAGATTCATACGGGGCACAAACACACAAAGTGGCACATTATTGGACGGTTAAGAAAGGATTTAATCGCTGTAGTTTCTAACTAAATGCCAAACTCTATTACATTTCTCACAGCATGCCGCCTGTTTTGGAATTGGAGTTGTAGTTGCTTTAATGTTTGATTCTCTGACATATTCTTGAAACCACAAACTCTTGTTATTAATAATCAAAGCTCGTAAAATAGCTATAAAAACATACTTGACTTCTGTAAAATGAAAGTTAGAAAAATTGTGGGAAAATTACCAATACCTCCAACATTGTGAATCACATCTGAATCAAAATATCAGTAAAAAATAATTGCATTAAATTATTATTTCATTATTTATTATTAGTTTTATTTAATTTATTATTTTTTTGTTGGGGGAACAGTTTGTCTTTCAGATGGTTTTGAACACAAACTGGCTGACATGAACATTTAAAGTACGTTTCTTGTGTTTTAACAACCAAATCAAGATAAATGACACTAAGTGCCAAGAACCATCCAAGCTGTCACCACTGTACCTGTTTAAAATCAGGCAGATACACATAAAATAATAACTTATCTTGTTATCTGGGACTGGAGTGAGATTTCTGTGCAAATAAAGTGCAAATATAAGATGGAAGTTTACCCATAATAGCTTAATAAATGAACAAATATCTTACATAGCACACACATATCAACCACTGATTTTGTATCGAGTTAAAAATACTGTAGCTTTTTTCTAAACTCTAAAAGAAACGCAAAATTAATTCTGTTTAATCTCAATAACAGGAAAAGTGTCCTGAAACCCTCCAGAGACTGTCAGACAAAGAAGCGTTTTCCTCCTTTTACATTTGTGAACCAAATGCAGAGTATGAGAGCGTTTAAGAAATTATGTTCCCATGCAGGCACTAAAATACAATCCCTTTTGAAAAATGGCAAAAGTGGCTTTTATCTCTAAATAGGCTTTTGACTTCAATAGGATTCTCCTTCTTTTTTTTCTGCTGTTAACTTTCCTGCACAAATTTAATTCACACTGACCTCAGTGCGACTGGAAGCAGAACAAAGCCGATTTATTGATTTTGATCTGAAATCCTCTAATATATTAATAAATGCCCCTAAAATTAGCTAATATAAAATAGAAGCTTATAGAAGTGTTAGTGCCACTGCCCCTATGAAGAAGCCCTTGGCTTCAAATTAATAATAAAATGATCAATTTATAACGATGAACGACCGAACAATTCTTACCTATTTTTTGTTCAAACAATATCTCATTGTGCACAAAAGGAACCCAGCATGTGTCCATTGTATAATAGATTAATTGTGCAATAAAAGCTTGTGTATATATAAAAAAAGATCATTCTCACTATACTGCACTTTCAAAATAAAATAAAAAGTAATTGTGCACAAAAATGAGAAATGTCATTGTTGTGCAAAAGTAATTATTGTTGTATAAGTCTCATTGTTTCAATCGGTGTATTTGTATCTTCCAAATATACTTAAATGAGATATAATCCCAAAAATAATGGTTTTGAATGCCTAAATATAATTAATGGCGTTTCTTAATGTGCCCCTCTGATTTAACACTGGCCCCTGCCTGAGGGGAATGATCTTGCTGCACGGACAGATAATTTCCCTTGACAAGATTTCTTAAATTAAGATTGTTAAATCTTGAAATAAGCATGTTGAATGCTTAAAATAGAAATAAAAAATAAATAAATTAACTCTTAAAACAACATAAATTGCAAATTATTTGTTTCTTACCAAGATAAAAAAACTTTAGATTTAGAAGTGTAACATAATTTATCTTGTTTTAAGAGTTAATTTCTTATTTTAAGTGTTCAACATGCTTATTTCTAGATTTAACAATCATAATTAAAGAAATCTTGTCAAGCAACAAGATAATTTCCTTCAGATTTAGTGTTTTAATCTTGTTTTTAGACATTCTTTTTTGAAGTGCAGTGTATACTACTGTACTACTATAATACTACTGTTACTGGTACTACTACTGTCACTTCTTTTATTATAATTTCAAAATTATATACTACTTTAATAATAATTATAATAATAATAATTATGATTATTATCTGATTTTAGAGTATTTCATTATTTTTATTTAATTTTTTAATTCTTCCTTATTACTACCATCTTTTTACATTAAAATATACTGCTTTTATTATTATAATTATTATTATTAATAATAATATTTTGATGTGTCACCTATTTTTTTAATTTAAAAAATATAATATTACTTGTATTATTATTTACATTTTTAAAATTCCCCTTATACACACACACACACACACACACACACACACACACACACACACACACACACAAAATCATCACGTGCACATGGCATAGTTAATAGTTTTCCCCCTAAAACAACAACTGCAATATGCTGTCATTATAATATATATTATATTATTATATATAAATAACATTATAATGACAGTTATTTAATCCTTTTTTGATGTATTTTCTATTATATTCTAGTTTCTTTGTTTATTGGCTTAGCTTGTTGTTTATATTTGGTTCATACATGATGTTTTGTTTGTAATTTGTATTTTTTTTCATACAATGCTTTGCCTGTGAAGATATTATTGTCTTACTTTTGTACTTATAATAAAAAAAGAAGTGTTTATACTTCATCCAAAGGGACAGGGTTGATGACATGATATCATTTAATCACGATTTTTCTGAAACTGACTGTCTGACAAGAGGTTTTTTTATTTTTTATTTACCAGTGCAACTGTTAGAAACAATACTATTACATCAGCTCCAGTCTGAGCTTTCCATCTGCTGCTTGAAACAAATCAACAGCCTGGTTACAAAATAACCTTTCCTATAATCTATTTATCCATACGGGATATTCTGAGTCTTGATGGTGTCGTGATGTCGACCTGTCGCACACAAATACACTTTTTTATTCACATTTTTTCATCTTAACTTTAAGTTAAACTGCCTTTTTATTCTCCCAGAACACTGTATGTCTTTTTATTGATGCCACCGGCAGCATCAGTAACAGTTTTACCCTCCTCTAAGATATTAAGATCTGTCTTTCTGCATGAGTCTCATTTTCATTTCTTGTTTTCTCACAGCTTATAAATCAGCGGACCACCTGTGGGTCTGTCATGGTGTGAATCAAAATCAGCGAAGATGCACAGTTTGAATAAATGCATATTTCATGAACTGTAGGTTGTTTTATTTTAAGGGTAATTTCCACCTGAACGAGAGTGACAAGACGATAATTTAAGAAAGTTTGTGTGAACACGACTCATTCTTTCCAGCACTGCTGAACTGTAAAATACACAATTCCACAGCTCGTTCCATCAGATGGCGGAGAGAGACACGATTTACATTTCCTGTTTTTATTAAATTATTTTCAATTTGAGCCTGCTGTTGTAATGGCTGTCAGTCAAATAACAAAAAAATACAAAGATAAAAAGTCTAATATTTCATCCAGAACGGTGCTGAATGATGATATAGATTAGATGGTAACAATATCCACTCAGTTTCATGAGTGATTAGCATGTGAATCACATTAAAATATCACAGTGATACTCTGATATTCATGATGTCATATGGATGGTTTTGTGTGTCGAGAAATACTTTGAAATGAATGTATTTGTATTCTTTTCTAGATATGTGTGGAAACATGATTAAATTATGATAATATAAAGATGAGAAGAGCCAGCTTGTGTGCAAATGTGTGTTTTCTCCCTGCAGCATTGAGAGAGGCAGAGATGGGCAGAGGACAGTATTGATTATTAAGTCTTATTAACTTGCTGCCCAAGGAAAGCCAACAGTTTAGCCAGATTCTGTCCAATTTCCCCTGTTTCCCCTTAATGTTATCAACTCCAACGAACACATTCACCTGCAGCCATGCAAGAGTTTATTCTCTCACTGCTGCAGCTTCTTTGTGCTCATGTGTCTGTGTGTACATTGAATTACTGTAAACCCAGCTACATAATTTATCAAATTCCATAAAGTATGCCCCCAATATGACATATTTTCATTAGAGGAAGCTTCAGCAAATGCTGGCGTTATTCCCTGTTTAATTCAGAAGCCTTTTTGTTGCTCGCATATCAGATTTATCAGTGCACAGATTCACTGCGGTAATAATAACAAAGCATCTCCCAATATGAAGCCTAAAGGCCGCGACTTTCCCTCAGAAAAAGAGATTTCAAAAGATTAGCTCTATTTCCTGTTCTGCAAAGCTTTTTTTTTTTTATCTCTCATTGTGTTGCCTGTTTCTAATATCAGATTACAGGTTCTTTTCAGAGGTAATGCAGGCCCCGATTCACTCTGCCTCTCTCTGTGTTTGTGTGATTTAGGCTTCAATGGTTCCATGATTTCAATGCTTTCCTTTGTGAAAAACAGTTGTAATGCAATTTTTGGTGCAACCAATTTGATTGACCCCACTTTGTCTACAGCTACTATACTAAGTGGTTTCCTACACCTCAAAGAATTACTTTCATGAGCAAATTGAAAAAAAGGAAGAGACCAATACTCAGTGGTGGAAAAAGTATTCAGATCATTTACCTCTTTAAGTGAAAGTATTAATGCCACACTGTGAAATTACTCAACTACAAGTAAAAGTCCTGCATTCAAAACTTACTTTAGTAAAAGTACAAAAGTACCAGCATCTAAATATACTAAAAGTTTCAGGAGTAAAAGCACTCATTATTCAGGATGTTTTATATATTCCAAATAGATTTTTGGATTATTACTAATGATGCATTTATGTAAGCAGTAAATCTGTAAAGAAAGGGCTTGTTTTAACTACTTAATATTCTGTTATGAGGTTAAATTAAACAAATGATGTCTATTCATTTTAGATTTATCATGTGTTTTATGCTAAATCACAACCTGAAAAGTAAGTAAAGCTGTCAGCTAAATGAATAAGTATAAACTTATATAAAGTGGAAATACTCAAGTAAAGTACAAGTACCTCAAAACTGTACAGTACATGAGTAAATGTACCTTACTAGTTACATTCCATCAAAGCCAATAATGTGCTGCAGAGATGAGAATCACATGGTCCAACATTTACCTCTAACTCTAACATGAAAAAAGAGTTTTGCTTATTTTTATGTCAGAACTTTGTTAAAGTGACTTGTATCTGTGTTTTTCATGTGCGGTGTATGGGGCTTAGGAATTGTGCGGTGTATGGAATCCGAATGTGCTAATAAAACTTGCTGAACAGAGTATTGACTGCTTTGTGTTTGGCCAGCTCACCCATTAACTTAGTGCAGTTGTCAAAATTGCCATGACAGTGCCTTGCTCAAGGGCACTTCAGTCCTTGACCTGTCAGTACTGGGATTTGAACCGGCGACTCTCCAGTTACCAGCCCAATTCCTAACCTCTATGCCACGGACTGCCCAAATATTTAATCTAAAATCGGCTGTTTTTCAGGTAAGTAACATACATTTTGTTTTTGCTAGCTAAAACTAACATCCCAGTTAATGCTACAGTTAATGCTAACATGAATTAGCAGATGGTGTGTAGTGCAGTGTCGTCAGATCCGTCAGATTCACCTCTCACACGTCCACGGTCCAAATATGATCTGCTCCTAGTTTCCGAAAACAAGATGGCAACATACAAAAAGAAAGAGGCGATGAGTTTATATGGCGTCATATTTGAGTCAAAAGTCGCGCGAGCAATAGCACATGTGCACACGCATTTATTTTGTGTCACGCATGCAGATTTCAACTGCCGCGCGCACTTTTTTGATCTTCGCGCACATATTCAGCAACCGAGTGAAGCAGATTCAGGCGCGCGCAAGTAAACAAACAACAGCAACACGCACAACAACTCTTTCTCTCTCCCCCGTGCTCGCTCGTGGTGGAGCTCTGCTCGCGTGGAGCGAGGACTTTTGACACCCTGGGGGCGGGGCCAAGGCTGACCCCGGGCCTCTTATGATTGGTCATTTTCCAGCCCTCCACGTGGCCTTTTCAGTTTACTGCTGACAGCTGGTAGCGGCGGCATCATCTAAACAACAACAACGGTTGTTTCATGACGTTCACAACCACAACTCTATGCTTCATCACTGGTAATAAAAAGGTTAAAAAATGCTGTTTCCTGTTTTTAAATGATCATACAGTAGTTAAAGTGCTAGATCAAACAAGTGCGCGCGGCAGTTGAAATCTGCGCGCGTGACACAAAATAAATGCGTGTGCAGGTGTGTTATCCCTCGCGTGACTTTTGACTCAAATATGATGCCATAAGTGTAATGCTGAACTCGATGCCTCAAATGGGAAGTCCACAAACCAATGGGTGACGACACGGTCCATTATTTATATACAGTACGGTCACTACTATTAAAAGGCAAAGCTGTAAAAGAAATCTGAAACTTATAGAAAGTGAAAACACACTAACATTTTTGCAGATATTTTTGTAACTACTAAGTGAAGGAGGAAATGAAGATGTACTTCCAGCCCCTTCTCAGAGTTTTTTCTTAATTTCTATCTGGGAAAACAATATTAAATAAACTATTCATCATTGCAGAGTATTTTTACAAACCTAAAAATGTGTATCGTTGGGGATTTATCCAACAGTGCTGATAAAATGTTTGGCCAATGTATCCAACAGAAGCCAAATTAATTCAGTGGTAAAATCACTCATTCTGCCATCTCTAATCCAACTAGAAACAGTATATTGAAAACTAACCGTGTTTCCAAATTACAATATACTGATTCTAACTATGAGTATGTAATATTATCACACAGTTCAGTGCACCTTCAAATACATAAAGAGGCGACCATTAAAAAGTAGAGGGATGATGAAGGGTGTCAGGAGGAATGCAGTCCCTAATTAACATTTTGCTGGATAAAAGTGTTAGAAGTTTGCCAAAACAACATGTGCACCATACGGAAATTGTTATTTTAGCTGCCACTCACACTCATGGGGTAGTAAAATAAATAGATGGGTGGGAAAAAAAAGATAAATACTTTCTCACAAGGAATATTTACTGTGGCTTGTTCTTAAGCCTCATTACCATCGTAATATTACTGCTGCATGGAACAGTCCATAACTCTAAATTCATCAAATATTGGACAGTTCAATCAGCAGCTTCTTCAGATCTACCACAACTTTGTTCAATCCTGGCATCATCCTGCATAATTAGCCATGTGCTTCTGTTTACTTAGAAACAAAACTGTGGAATCAATTAAATTAAACTTTGCTCAATAACAGCAGAATCTCACCACATCTCAACCCGGGCATGAAGTAGAACTTCATTTAATTGTGTAGGAAATGAGCCATAATCCTCCATTTATCCATTTTCCACACACCGTTTGCGCTAAGTTACCTTGTTATAACAAGAAGAAGTCATCCTTACCATAATAACACTGGTTAAGACAGAAATTTAGACAACCGTTGAGCAGTTTGTGGCATGTTACTGAAGTACATTTTTCTTGAGAGAGTGGAAAATATTTGCTTGCAACTTTTGCTTTGCAAGAGAAAGCAAAAGATTCTCAGGAGAGTGTCAAAGTAATTATCTATTTATCTTTTAAGCATGTATTAATTAGTGTATCAAGCTGCAAAGCTAAGTTGAGTTCTGCAGATCATTCTCACCTTTTAGCTAAAACCCTGGTGTACATAGATTTATTACATTGATGTGACAGCACCCTCTGAGCCCAAATATCTTTACCTGAGTCCTCAGAGTCTTTGCTGTTGGAAGCCGAGGAGTCCTCCATGTCATCGTCCGACATCTCCATCTCCTCCTCTCCTCTGATGCCCATCAGCTGCTCGTTGTGCATGTTTCTAATCTTCTGCAAAACACAAAGACAGAAGTAGGTATGGACTCAATGCAAACCCTCTAAAATGCTTATAAATGTTTTTCAAACCATAACATGTGAAAACTGGTGCAAAAAACCACACGCACGCACGCTATGAGGGGCATTTTATGCCAGCGAACTATACTAAAACGCCTTAACTGATTCGCCTGTGTCTGCATAAAGACTGATGAATAGGCGTGCATACAGGCATGCGTATTCATCCTATTCATCCTATTCATAGGTGCGGAATTAGGTTAAACAGTGTAGATATGAGGTCTGATGGAATCATATTGTGAAGAGACTGCGTCTTGCACATGGCTACTTAATCAATATTCACTGGACAGGTCTGCATGGCTACTTGATTATGGTGTCTGCAGGCAGCGTAAACCTACCTATAGCAAGCTACGTACACACCTGGGCATTGTTTGTACATCCCAGCTGATGGATGAACTGTATGTCTGCGCGCATAATAATCTGTATCAGTACTCAACGGTACCAATTTTCGGTACTTTTTCGTTTGTTTATGTGGTAATAAATGTTAATTGGTTTAATAGAGAGACATTGGAGAGATAGCAGCTGGCGGCTAGCAGGCCTAGAGCCGGCTGTTCGTCTCTGCGCCGGGGTGGAAGAGGGCAGCAGCTAGTGGCCGCGGTGAGCAGACAGGACCAGACGAGGAGGTAAATAAAAAAATTAAAAATAGTGCGATCATCAGCACGCTTGTAAATCAAAGACGTCAAATGAAAACAGGTTGAAATCAATGATCAGTTTAAAGTTAACGCTGTTTAGGTACCGAAACATGGTACCGTTTGATTTTACATGAATCAGTACTCGGTAGTACCGACGGAATTCGGTCAGTACCTATAAAAGTACCGAATTCGGTACCCATCCCTATACTGTACACGCGTTTTAGTATAGTTCACTGGGATAAAATGCCCCACATAGCACGAACACACACACACACACACACACACACACACACACACTGACAGCCATCTGTTTCGTGTCTTCAAGGTTTAACAGGGTTTAACATGTAGCCTTTAAATATACACACACACACCACCGTACACAGATACATGCTGCATGTGACAACAGGGTGACGCATCACCCCTTGAAACTAAAATTGGATCCACCAAGGAGTGAAAAATATGAACACCTGCAGCGTTTATTCAATAGATTCATGATAAAATAATTTGAAATAATGTGAAAAATACCGTTTGACCTGCAGAGAGATCATATTGTCCTTTCAACCTGACTCCCTCTCCCTCTCTCTCTTTCTCTCACACACGTGCACATAAAACGAGCGTGGATATGCTCTATTATCACATTGGAGGGCACAAGGCCTTTCTTGCCTGGTTAATGTGGTGTGAAAGTATATAACAGATAAAAGACGGCAGGATTAAAACAGGCTATTGAGCATGTTAAAGAACTACCGATCAAAGAGCGCAGTAATCCTTCATGAATCTGACATCTTGCTGTTAACACCAAGAACCCCCTGAACATTTTAAAATGTTTCAAAGCAGTCATGAATAAAACATTATAAAGGAAAACTGTTTGTTACATGTGTGACATACGGATACTCCAAAAAAAAGAGACATTTTCTAAGCAAACACTTGGTTAGAATAACAACACAAAATCCAACAACGTGCAATAACTGCACGGTGGTTACATCTCCACATTTGTTTTCCTCAACCATCTTTTCAATTTGTCCACTTCAATTTCCTGAGCCATGTCAAAGGGGAGGGAGGACTGGTGTCCCTGAAGTGACATAACAGGCTTCACCTCAGTGAGAGCAAGAAGAGACGTGACTTTTTTTCCGTTCTGATGATTTCCTCCACAGCAGAAGCCTGCACACCGGTGTTATACAGAAAAAAAATTTGGTTCTCCAGTTTTCAACACATCTAATCTTTCATTCAACTCACAAATGTCGCTTTCTTGTTTTTACAAGATTAGTCTATTAGATTTGTCTATTGTTGTCTTTCTATGGTAGCACATTGATCGTCTGTGGCTTTCAAAAACTATACAAATCACTGATGGAACTTTTTATTTTCTGAAAGTGCCACAAGGTCTTCTTACATTTAGACACAAAAACAACTTGTGAGTGGTTTGGCATTGTTACTTTGTAAAAGGGACCTTTACTTTAATAAGTGGTTTAAAGAAGAAAAAAAGAGTCGGTAACGCTTTATATTAAGGTCCTTGTAATAACCATTAATTAATTAACAAGTAATAAGGCCCTTGTAAGTCCTTATAAGATGCTTATTAACATTATTGTGTGTTTATAAGCTTATATAAGTGTTAATAATGGCATTACAAACGATGATATCTAAGCATTCAAAATCTTTGAATGTCTTGAAAGACACAAAATGACCAAAAAAGACACAAAATGACCCAAAAAAAGACACAAAATAACTAAAACAGACACAAAAAAGACACATAAGTGACACCAATGACAAAAAAGACACAAAATAACTAAAAAAGACATAACAACAGACACAAAATTACCAAAAAAAGACACAAAAAGACACAAAATGACCAAAAAAGACACAAAATAACTAAAACAGACACAAAAAAGACACATAAATGACACCAATGACAAAAAAGACACAAAATTACTAAAAAAAGACATAATAACAGACACAAAATTACCAAAAAAAGACACAAAAAAGACACAAAAAGACACAAATGACTAAACAAGACACAAAATGTGTTCACATGCTGGGTTCCTTTTGTGTACAATAAGATATTGTTTGAACAAAAAAAAGGTTAGAATTGTTCCATTGTTCATTGTTATAAATTGATCATTTTATTATTAATTTGACACAGTGGCCCCAGGAGGCCCCTGTGTAGAACCACCACTGGGAACCAGCCTTCGTAAAAGAATAGACCATTTATTTTACAGAAATAGCGAAATGGAAGAAGAGAAGGCTTCTGATTTAGTTCGTGAGTTATTGGTTTTTGATTTGCTTCATTTAGGCAACTAAAAAAACCATCAAGTATGAATTGTGTGAGCCATGAAGTTGTGTTGAGTTATAGCTGCAGTGTGCGGCAGTCTGTCTGGAGTGCAGCTGTTTGTCTTATTACAGATACAGTGATAGAAACAACACCCGGCCTGACGGAGACACGGAGAATAATTCAGGAGCTGATTTACACTTATGTTGAGCACGAGAGGCTTTTCAACAGCAGCGGTAACAAACACAGAGATTCACCCTGAACGGCCAAACGTCTGATGCGAAGGCAACTGTCACCACTCTGGGGAGTTAACAGCAGTGAGTAGAGGCCTAACAGCAAATCAATATTCGTGGGTTAAAGTGTAAAGTGTGATTAATGTATCAACAGTGTAATGTGGACAGCTCCCAGCAGTGGCTCTGAATGCTTGTTAATGTCATAAATCTATTTCTGGAAACGTATTAGCATTTTCATAGTTCTGCAGGGGATAGAGCAGAACGAACGCTATTCTCTTTTGATTCTGTACATGAATATTCACAAAGAATCGGGCCTCATTGACATTCAGCAGAGAAAATGTTTCAGCAGCATGCAGTGACAACGCTTGATTCGCAGTGACGCACGTTTCCCGCGTGTGGACAGAACACATTACACGCAGTGTTTCTGTGAGTGTGTGAAATATCTTGTTGTTGATTACAACACTAACTCTCAGACATTAAGAGACTCTCAGCAGATCAAAACTTCACCAATCAGGTCTGCACTCCCTATTAGAAACAAGCCAGACTCCATTAAACACAAATCTTCACTGTAATTAACGTGGCATTTATCTGACAGAAAATTAAAAAAAGAAAAGAAAAGCCCTGTCAGTTTCTGAAATAAATGATGAGATGGATAACCTCTATGTTCAGCCCAAACAAAACATGCAATATTTTCCTGTCTGTCTGTATATGACAGCAGAGTTGCATCAAAACTACGTCAGAAAACAAAACTTCATCCAGAAGCTGATGGCTTTAGGAACAGATATACACTAATGGTCAAAAGTTTTAGAACACACAAACTTTTCCAGAATTTAATTGAAAATTATGCAGTTTAATGTCTCAGTGTACTCTGAAATTAATGCACATTTGCAACATTTAAAATTCTTTATTGAGCATGATAGTGTTTTGAAAGTAAAAAAAAGATTCAAAATCACATTTTATGTTGGACTAAAGGACTAAAAAAAGACACAAAATGACCAAAAAAAGACACAAAATGACTAAAAAAAGACACCAAAAGACACAAAATGACTAAAAAAAGACACAAAATGACCAAAAAAAGACACAAAGTGACCAAAAAAAGACTGAATGAATGAAAATGAAAACACCAACCTCAACCTGTGAACGCCACGTGTCCAGGTTCTTCCTCTGAGCTTTGGAGAAATGGTCCCAGGCTTTTTGTTTGGAAGCAGCTTGGAATACAGACACAATCTGTTCAACTGTGGAGAGGAAAAAAATGGTGTTGATGTGGGGAAAACAGAAAAAAAGTGTTAGGAGTGAAACTTTTAAATCAGCTGGATCAAAACATCATTAAACATTGATATATTTTTTTATACACACATATATAGACACATAGCATAACAAAGAAAGTCAAACGCATTTTAGCGAATTTCTATCTTATTTGACATCATGATGAAAGGACGACAAGTCAAAAACTCTGAAAGTCCAAATATATTTTCTCCTTATCTGTGAGCTTTTGATGGTATTATTACAGCAAAGTTCTGACACTGGGAAAAGTCACCTTGACAGCTGCGTAGGATCAAAAACTCTCGAGTGTGAAGAAACCGTGTGCGAGGTTCTTTGGGCCTTCAAAGTTTAATGATATTATATAATTTATAGAAGCGTGAGGTTTAATACTAGGAGAGGAGGAGAAAACATGTTTGACTGTGTTGTGGTTCTATGTAGCATAGCATGTCTTGACATAAAAGATTTCCAATCCTCCACTTCTCTTTTTAGCCTCTATTTCTGCACAGCACTTAGTATTGAAAAGAAGAGCAACTATTGGAGACACAGAAATTACTATTTTCTTGTGAAATTGGTTATAATAGTCGAGCCCATGAGAGATCCGTAGTTGCTTTGGGAAAATGCAAAGAGCTAAAACTGGCTACTGTCCTTGAAAATAAAACTCTTTCCTTTGAAGAAAATGCATCAGATCATAAACCGTACTGTGGGATTTGCTGTTTTTAAATGTTAGGTGTAGCATTGCCAATTAATTTTCACATTATTTCTAAATATTGTGCGCTGTAACTTGATGAGAGCATCAAATGAAAACATCAGCAGCAAATACTGGCCCCTGAGCTGTATTTTACATCTTGTATCAGTCAGAATGTGCAGTTCTATGGTGTGAACAGAGAATAAAATTGGAAATAAGATGTTGTTCTTCGAGTGCAAATTGCATGAAAGCTTACAGAGTTTTGGGCACCAGCAGATGGAAGGTTGACTCAAAAAACAACAAAACACTTCCATCATGTTTATTGTCTTCCCTACGGCGAAGGAGAAAACTTTGAGCTGTAGAAGCAGCATCCTCTGTGTCACACAGAGCAATAGGCTTTATAAGGAATCTGCCTCTAATTCTGAGAGCCAGTGGAGATACAGGACATAATGTTCAATGTGTTTACCAGCCAAACGTTAAATTACACTGCATTTGTGAGCCTCAGCCATCTCCTCCTGTGACACGACTCACAGAGGCAGATGTACATTTGAATGATATTGTTTGTCATATAGAACAAAGCAACAACAGCAAATTGTTGTTTGCTCAAAGGAGAAAATGCAGCTCAGATCAGACGAACAAATCATAAGACACACAGTGTTTGTGAAGCCATTTTGAAAGCTAACAATTGCTTCACACTGGAATATACTGAATTACAGCAAAGCTTAAAGAGAAATGAAATAAGGTACTTAGAAAAAAACGTTCAAACTACTACTGTCAAAAAAAAAAAAAAGGCTCAAACTGAGCATGTACATGTGTAGAATACAAAAAGGTCACACAACTGAGTTTATTGCATAAAGTGTCCACTTGTTCTAAGGTCATACAAAACTCTTTAAAAATAAACGTACGTTTTGTATGTCCATCAGTCAGACACCAGCCTTCCAAAAACTACAGTCCAGGTGAGAACAATTACTAAGTTAGCCAGGTAGCTTCTACAATAGCGAGTGACAACTTTACTAAACATTTGTTAATAAAAAATTATCAGTATTAGGGGAGTTTTTTTCTTCAGTTTTGTATTTCTTATATTTTTAAGTATAATTATTACATTTCACAATAATATTTAAGACAAAATACTGACTAAAAGTCTATTATGACCTAACTCTGACTAAAAGCTTGCAGGTTAATTATTTTACTAAATGTATACCTTACCTCTCCTGAAAAGGATTTTGTGTATTTTACAAGTATATTCAAGCTTAGGTTTATAGACTCAAATTAAAAACATTAAAAACTGGGCCGAATATTTCTCACAGGTGAGTAGAGACATCCAGTATTTGTGGGAACAATCACAAAACACAACATCTTTTAATATTGAGAGTAAAACAAAGCATTTAAAGCATAGTTTCAGCACTAAACTACATATTTGAAAGTTTTTTTTCATGACTGATGACTGATTATCTAATGAAACCTGTATGATGGCACTATGGTAGACCAAAGCTAATTCAAATGAATACAGTAGGTTCCCCTCCTAATGTTTCAGTTATGCCAGTTGTTACATAGATCGAGTACAATTATGCAAATCATGTAAACTTCAGTATTCATAAGATAACCTCCTTTATATGTATTTTTGCTGACTGGAGAGACCACCGTCGTACTTCTGGAAGCTATCTTTGCCTCCAGCTGAAGACGGTGAGTTCAGCATTTCATGTGAATATATTCCCTCCATCACTCAACACAATGACATTATAAAAACAACAAGCTCTCTGCAGAACGACATGCAGCTTCCCTTCTTCTGTTCATATGTTCAGGGTTAAGGCTGCATCAGCTCAAGGCTGAATTATGGTGTATTGATATTACCATTTGGCTCCAAGGCACCTGTGTTTATGTTATGGCTGTGTATAGAGGCTCTTATATTGAACAACATAGTTAAGCCTTGAACAAATGTAATGTGCGTATATATTTTGGTATTAATAATACATATATTCCCAGATTACTTCGCTGGTCAATGTGGAATGATGCTGCTTTATCGCTCAATATCTGGCTGTATTTGTGTTTGTTTAATGCAGTAGTTCTCAACCTTTTTGAGTCGCGACCCCCAATTTAACATGCATGTTGTCCACGACCCCCGCTCACTGAACACAATCTCACACGCACAGTTCAGATCACCCAAAAAAAGAAACAAAATGACCAAAAAAAGACGAAAAAATGACTAAAAAAGTCACAAAATGACTAAAAAAAGACACAAAATGACCAAAAAAGGAAACGAAATGACCAGAAAAGATACAAAATGACCAAAAAAAGACACAAAATGACCAAAAAAGGAAACAAAATGACCAAAAAAGGCACAGAATGACCAAAAAAGACACAAAATGACCAAAAAAGGAAACAAAATGACCAGAAAAGATACAAAATGACCAAAAAAAGACACAAAATGACCAAAAAAGGAAACAAAATGACCAAAAAAGGAAACAAAATGACCAAAAAAAGACACAAAATGACTAAAAAAAAGACACAAAATGACCAAAAAAGGAAACAAAATGACCAAAAAAGACACAGAATGACCAAAAAGACACAAAATGACCAAAAAGACACAAAATGACCAAAAAGACACAAAATGACTAAAAATGACTAAAAAGGACACAAAGTGACCAAAGAAAGGAAACAAAATGACTAAAAAAGACACAAAATGACCAAAAAAGACACAAAATGACCAGAAAAGACAAAATGACCAAAAAAGGAAACAAAATGACCAAAAAAGACACAAATTGACCAAAAAAAGACACAAAATGACCAAAAAAACACAAAATGACTAATTTATTACTCATTTTAGATATCCGCTGAAGTTTCCAAATATAGTTATTCGCCTGACAAAGGGTTAAGAAGACAGAAATATATTGTTTGATGTCAATTGAAAATGCATATATTTTAGAAATCTAACTGCCTAGAAAAAAAACAACTGCAAGAAACTGAAGAAATGACAGATTCTTACTGTATTTATACATTACAAGTGCCCAGCTCTATAGTGAGACGTGCCTGGCTGCAGCCAGAAAGAGGGCATAAAGGCCAAACCTAACACAGAGCAGCCTTTCTTCCATGGCAGAGGGATGTGAGGGAAACTCCTGTAACAGAAGAAGAGGATGCTCTAACTGGCCTTTTCCACCCGCTCTCTGGAAGCGCTGAGTGGTGAAACAATCCCTCCGGTGAGAGCGAAGCCCCCAGGAGACCTCGCCTCTGTTTTAGATGGAAGCCAGTCAAGCCTAGCAGGACATGCTAGGAACTAGCTGTGGTTAGCGCCACGACACAGCCTGGGGTGCTAGCAAGACTCCTGGTCAGATTCATCATTTCCTCTGCTAACAAGGACACGACCATAATGTCTAATGTATTCCCTAAACGGTTAGCATAAACAGGTGGGAAATGGGAAGTCAGCACTTTATCAGATGGAGGAATGCCTCCGGACAAGGAAACAAAATGACCAAAACAGATACAGAATGACCAAAAAAGACACAAAATGACCAAAAAAGGAAACAAAATGACCAAAAAAAGACACAAAATGACTAAAAAAAGACACAAAATGACCAAAAAAGGAAACAAAATGACCAAAAAAAGACACAAAATGACTAAAAAAAGACACAAAATGACCAAAAAAGGAAACAAAATGACCAAAAAAAAGACACAAAATGACAAAAAGAAGACACAAAATGACCAAAAAAGGAAACAAAATGACGAAAAAAGACACAAAATGACCAAAAAGACACAAAATGACCAAAAAAGGAAACAAAATGACCAAAAAAGACACAAAATGACCAAAAAAAGACACAAATTGACCAAAAAGACACAAAATGACCAAAAAAAAGACACAAATTGACCAAAAAGACACAAAATGACCAAAAAAAGACACAAAATGACTAAAAAAAGACACAAAATGACCACGAAGCAGTGGCAGGTCTGGGACAGCCTGATGGTGAAGCCAATATCTAGAACTCTTCTGATTGATAATGAAGAGTTCTGTGGTTTAGGGGTAGGGAATGCTGTCAGTTAACCAAGTAATAGCTGAAATCTGACTAAGGTGATGTGTTTAATGTCATTTAGGTGGACAATAACTCTTACATTTTAAGGAAGATGTGCAACAATTAGAATGGACAAAGTCTTTGTCTGTCTGTCTTTATTTAACACAAATTCAACATACACTACCGGTCAAAAGTTTTAGAACACACCAACTTTTCCAGTTTTTCATTGAAATTCAAGCAGTTCAAGTCAAATGAACAGCTTGAAAGGGTCCAAAGGTAAGTGGTGAACTGCCAGAGGTAAATAAAAAAAGGTAAGCTTAACCAAAACTGGAAAATAATGTACATTTCAGAATTATACAAGTAGGCCTTTTTCAGGGAACAAGAAATGGGTTAACAACTTAACTCTATGGAGTCTTGGGCTATTTTGTCCATTTTTGAATTATTTTCATGCCTTAGTAAGTCATTTTGTGTCTTTTTTGTCATTTTGTGTCTTTTTTTAGTCATTTTGTGTCTTTTGGTGTCTTTTTTTGTCATTTTGTGTCTTTCTTTGGTCATTTTGTGTCTTTTTTGGTCATTTTGTTTCCTTTTTTGGTAATTTTGTGTCTTTTTTTAGTCATTTTGTGTCTTTTTTTGGTCATTTTGTTTCCTTTTTTGGTCATTTTTTGTCTTTTTTGGGTGATCTGAACTGTGCGTGTGAGATTCTGTTCAGTGAGCGGGGGTCGCGGACAACATGCATGTTAAATTGGGGGTCGCGACCCAAAAAGGTTGAGAACTACTGCTCTACTGGATATGGTGGAGTTCTGGTTGCAGCACCACTGTGTCACATCTCCATAGCGGACAGAAAGTTTTACTGAAACCTGTGTGTTATTGCTATGGCGTTCAGTAAATTGACAACTTAAAAAAATAATCATAACAGGGACAATGTCAAGAGCTTTTTAATAAAGATAATTCTCATCAAGGTGACAGCAGTGAGGAAGCCTGTAATAATGTGTCCTTGGAAGGGAGCAGAGCTCGGTAAATATGGATGTGTCTTTTGTTCACAGGTGTGGTGTGCAAAACTGCCTCATGGGAGACCAATCTCTGTGCTGGCATTTGCATGGGAGGAACTACGGCGAGCAAAGACAAACTCATGAATAGAAATAAGTGTTTGTATGGATTATTGTGTTGGATGTGCATGGCCTTTAATGAGCGGGAACACAGAAAGAAAGAGAGTGAGGGTGAGTGACAGACAGAAGAAGACCCATACGGTTCAATGAGAGAGAGACTAAGAAAGAGAAAGTCCTCGGAGGTTGTTGCACACTTCAATTTGCCCTTTTGAAACCAGTACAACGTACGCTGATATCAATACAAACAAGCTGATCTATATGCATCAAGGATCTCAGGGGACAGGCACTCACTATTGTTGTGTTCTGTTATTCAACAAGCCATTCATAGTTTGTTGTGCCTTTTGTCATGTCGCACATGTCCAACACATTGTTATGCATCTGATAAGATAAAAAAAAAATGAGAACACAGTGTTCAGCGTGCATACGGGTAGAGTAACATAAAGATAAACCAGCTGAATCAATGCAAGTAATAATGGGTAAAAGAAAATACCTTAAATCCCCAAAGGTTTGCTCGTACAACACAACATATGTATTTTACTTTATCATATATATTCTGTAACCAATTAAATTGCAAATGCAAAGAACACTGTTACGTTAGATAAAACCTGTCTTAAAAGAACTGAATTTGCACTCACTAATACCTACTCGCTATAGTTCATTCTGCACAAGAACACACAGATTCATGTTACAGTATAATTCATTCACTTTAACTGTCCATTAATCTGTGAACTCCAGCTTAGCAGTCACCAAATTAATCTATTATGACCGAACTCTGACTAAAAACTTGCAGGTTCATTTTTTTACTAAATGTATACCTGACCTCTCCTGGAAATTGTATAAGTTACTGCAGGATTAGGGTTTTAATTAAGTAAGTAAGTAAGTAAGTAAGTAAGTAAGTAAGTAAGTAAGCAAGTAAGCAAGTAAGCAAGTAAATAAGTAAATAAGTAAATAAGCAAGTAAGCAAGCAAATAAGTAAATAAGTAAGTAAGCAAGTAAGCAAGTAAATAAGTAAGTAAGCAAGTAAGTAAGCAAGTAAGCAAGTAAGTAAATAAGTAAGTAAGCAAGTAAGCAAGTAAGTAAGTAAGCAAGCAAGCAAGTAAGTAAGCAAGTAAGCAAGTAAGCAAGCAAGTAAGCAAGTAAGCAAGTAAGCAAGTAAGCAAGTAAGTAAGCAAGTAAGCAAGCAAGTAAGTAAGCAAGTAAGCAAGCAAGTAAGCAAGCAAGTAAGCAAGTAAGCAAGTAAGCAAGTAAGTAAATAAGTAAGTAAGCAAGCAAGCAAGCAAGTAAGCAAGTAAGCAAGTAAGTAAATAAGTAAGTAAATAAGTAAGTAAGCAAGTAAGCAAGTAAGCAAATAAGTAAGTAAGTTAGTAAGAAGGTTGCAACACAATTGACAAATATATCGAGTAAGGCGGCCTATGTTAATTTAAAAAAACACAGTTGATGGGCAGATTTTGAAATTTCAATATGTGAGGGGTAGAACTTGAGGGATTTGAATCTCCAGGAGAACATCAGGAGGAGGAGCAGGAAAATCAATAGGGTTGGCAATCAAGGGATGCAGAGTCTATCGTTTATTTGAATCACTTCATATAAATATCATATAATATATGATTTATATTGAATTTAACCATTTTGAGCATGAAAACAATCCATCTGCCGTCAGAAGGGCAGAACCTGCTGGAAGTTTATTTTTGTCTCACAGTGTTTAGAGGATCAGTTTATCCTGGAACATATGTGCCCTTCAAAAAATGGCTTTATCATTAATGTAAAGGATTATACTTTCGGTGTGAGAGTTTATGTGAGTGAATGAGAGAGAGAGAGAGAAGTGTATGTGTGAAAATGTGTGGGTTAGAGCGTATTTATGTGGTGGTATTTCTCTCTGGGTGTCTGAGCATTTGATATGCCGTGTACAGAGCGGTGACCTGTGATGAAACGACAGACTGCAGAGTGTCATGGGAATTACTGCGGCGTAGCATGGTCGATTGCACCTGTTACCCACAGTATAGCAATAACTGAATGGTAAATTGTGTAGATAGTGCTATATTCCCCGGGGGCTGTGACATAGGATAAATTGCTTAGCCAGTGCATGTATGTGCGATTGAGAGGGACACACTCAATGGGCCCACATGCTCCTTAACCTGTGAACTCACTGGTAATAACTAGTTTCTATGACTGGTGGCCAATTTACTGTGTTAAGAAGCAATTTGTCAACACAACACATGTCAAGTAGAACAAAAGAGCAACAACATTTATGATCCATTGATCAAAACCTTACGGTGTTCATAGCCAGCTAGTGCTATTTCTGGCAGGAAGGAAGTGACTAATGGGGAGAAACAGGAAGATTCCAGATGGGCTGGATTGGTTATTGGACTGGTGACAGGGTCGATAAATACAATTATTCTAGAAATATACATCAAGGCTGTTTAAACATGAGGCGTCAGTGCCCGACAGTTTATATCTGAAGGGCATTTCTCTGTGGCGGTATTCATGCGATTCTGCTACTCTTTTCTAATCAAACACTAGCTGTGCTTCCATTAAAGTCAAAGAAAACGCTTTATAATAAGGTCCTTAATAACCATTAATTAACAAGTAATAAGGCATTGTTCTCGCTTTAGATCCGGTAGTTGCAAAAAGCATAGTTAACTTATAGTTAACTTATAATAGATGAGCAATAAAGTATATTTTAATATCAATAAGCAAACAATATAAGATTAATAAAGGCATGGCAAAGACATAATGGGTGGGTCATGGGTGTTTGTAATGCCATTATTAACACTTATATAAGCTTATAAACACACAATAATGTTAATAAGCATCTTGTAAGGACTTACAAGGGCCTTATTACTTGTTAATTAATGGTTATTACAAGGACCTGAATATAAAGCGTTACCAAATTTTGAAGCAAACTTTGGAAATGTGGCATTTTAGAAAATGTGAATTACGGACGTTTCCATCAACTGGTTTAGATTTAATAAACAGAGCTGCATAAACGGTAGTGGAGGTGACGGTGGTGCTGTCGGTTGCTAATCGGAAAACTTCGGCCACCAACGAGGGAAAACGGAGAGAAATTTTCAGGAATTGCATCACCTGGGCAACAATTGTTCTTTCGTGTCAGCTCAGAAACAGCTGATCAGTCGTGTGAAATAAATGTTCGCTACGTCAGAACTTATGTGGAATAAGTGTGTCTATCTCCTGCTTAGCGCATTATCTTTTTGTTTTAAAAAGACATGTGAAGGAAATTTGGTGTTTCCTGCATGGTGGGACATGAAGTAGGCGGTGACCTACTTGATATTCAAGACACAAGGCATTGTGGGAACTGACTGTGAATTTAGCTCTGATAACACCATGATTGAGGGGAACAGGTAGATGAGTGGGGTCTGTCCTGAAGTGATGTTTAGGGCAGGAAGATAGGGCCACATTGAGACTTGTTGAAGAATCAATGTTGGGAAATACAACAGATATAAGTCGAGCGGTGTATGGGACTTTGTTGTACTGTGAAAGAGCCATTCGGGATTGTGCGGTGTAAGGAATGTGCGGTGTAAGGAACACGAATGTGCTAATAAAACTTGCTGAACAGAGTATTGAGTGCTTTGTGTTTGGCCAGCTCACCCATTAACTTAGTGCAGTTGTCAAAATTGCCACGACAGACAAAAACCACCTGCAGCAAGCGTAAAGAAAGTTATATACATTTTCGAAAAGTTTTATCAAATTTTGGTGTTTCCATCAAGCTTTTCAAATGTTCATAGAAATTATTCTATGGACCACCACATCACTATAGACCTCAGGGCGAGGTGATATATGGCCAGAATCCTCTATTTGGATAAAGATAATTTCATATCTTGATAAGGATAGATACATCACAACGATATAGCATGTTTTCAGGCATTTCAATACATAAATATTAATCTATCTAAAAATAACCACATTTTTTGTATACTCCTGTGTGAATTAAATACTTGACGAATAAAAAGTAAGTAAGTTCAGTCAAGCTTAATTCCTACAAGAATCAAAACATAAAGTAACATCCAAACGGTGTAAACATTGCTGTAATGTAGTTTGGTGGCTAGTATTTTAGCATTGCAATAGAATCAATATAGAAAAACATTTAAAACCTGTCTGTCTGCTTGTGTGTGTGTGCTTATCTGTTGCTCTCTCTTGCAACATAACTGACTGAAGTATATCGAATAAGGCGGCCTATGTTAATTAAGAAAAACACAGTTGATGGGCAGACTTTGAAATTTCTATATGCGAGGGGTAGAACTTGAGGGATTTGAATCTCCAGGAGAACATCAGGAGGAGGAGCAGGAAAATCAAAAGGGTTGGCAATCAAGGGATGCAGATTTTATCGTTAATTTGAATTACTTCATATATGTCATAAATAATATATCCTTTATATCGTTTAGAATAAAATATCAGTATGTTTTCTTGACAGATTTACTCTCGACAGCTTACTGAAAAATTAGACCAGACGAGGAAGTTCAATGTTAAAGATGATTAGCATGCTTTTGATTAGTAAAGAAAGACTTTTTAACTTGACTTAATGTCAGAGACAGTGACTGTGAATATGAAGGTTGGAGAGAGTTGTGCACTATAGCAGACTTACATATTAAAACTATTATTATATATCTCCAGGTTAACAAGTTGGGAACTAAAATGAGCTGGTCTCAGCCCTGACACATTCACTTTGCCCTGAAGGAAACATATGTCTCACAAATGGGGATTTTAACAGACATTCAGTGTTTTCATTTATAAGTATCCTTGACAAACTGTGGTGAAAGTTTTCCTGACACTCGTCCTGACTTTCCCTTTCACACCAGCATGAACTGCAGAGTGAGCCATAACAGCTGCATTAGCTGAAATCAAAGATCCTTTTTTTTCTCCCCAAATGTCTCGGACTGCTCAAATAAAATTTCAAAGACTTGCTCATTAATGTTCAGTACGTCACCAGTAAGTTCAGTGTGACTTTTATTATTATTTTGATCTGTTTATTCGCTTTGTGGTGCTACAGTTGTGCAATAATTGCATCTCCTATTGAGGTTCTTTTCTGTGATCTGATGCCATTAACAAAGAATAAAATTATTTGCTTTCTTAACATTCCTTTGACTCATGACTCAAGCCCCTTTCACACATGCTGACATCTAGACATTCAAAGGAGCTGAATGTGTGAATGCAAGTGTCCCAATAAATCAGATAGGACATTAAACGGACTTTACCTTGTCAGCCTCCAAATACAAAGTCAATGAGATGTCTGATTGTGTGAAATGCAACTGGCACGAAACTGGAAGAATACAAACATCCGAGAGTAAAGAAGAAGGGATATTTACACACAGACTGTTATGACTGTGGTCATTATTATAGTTATTATTAGCAAACTGCATTTGTATGTGAGCCCTGTGTCTTTGTTTTCCTTTTTTATATGCAGATTGGGGTGTGTCATAGCCGTGGTGTGATTGGTGGAGAGGTTCCACGCCTGGGCCGTGATTGGCTGCAGCCGGAACCACCTGGTTTAAATGGAGCCAAGATGGCGGCCGCCGGTGGCAGCAGGCATTTTCCTCATCCTCCTCATCTCCCAACCGGTTCACACTTTTGTTTGAGTTAACTTGTGGTTTTGGACTTAATTCCCTTGTTTGAGCAGTAAGGGTGGGTTGCCAGGTTTTGTTTCTCGTTTTCTCCTGTTTAAGTAGGTAGGGAGGTAAGATTTTGTAACTTTTGGTTTCTCAGGTAAACTTCTTATTTTTAAGACAGGATTGTTTGGTTTGTTATTTTGGCTTTAGTCCACCCCTAAGTTGAAGAATATGTTTGTATTTACTTAAGTTATTGTTGTAAATAAATATTACCTACTCTTCAAACTAATCTTTGTTTGTGGCTACTTGGGAGATGGGGAAGATGGGGCCTTTTCATGTTGTGCTCTAGGCCCCTAGATAATATACATAATACAGACACTAACAAAGGAGAGACTCAGTGTTTTATCACCAAATGACAACCCAATTACGTAAACACAACACTGGGATTTCTTCTACTTGATGTCCTGCCTCCAGGTGCCACCCTTCACCAAAACCAAACAGTATTTCCGGTCGGTGAGAATGTTTCAGACTGTCTGGAGCTGATTCTCTGGACTCCATATGGTGAAAGGATCCCTGCCAGCCCCTGGAACAGACTCCATCAGATCTAACAGACGTCCCTGATTTCTTCAAACTGTGAAGCTGTTAACTAACTTTGAGATGATTTGCTTACATTCTTAACTGTATAAAAGTGAGTTTTAGATTTCTTTTTTAATTGAAAAAATATATGCAACGGAACATTTTTGCAAGGAATTCTTGACTGATTTGAATTGTTTGTGATGTTAATAATGTTATGTGAGATGGTGGTAAATGTTCTTAGGAGCCAAAGAGGACAAGGAGGTAATTTGCTATGAAAACACATGTTCTGCAAATGCATATTATACAAGTATGGTCACTGAATATAAAAATACTGTGTGACTGAGCAGAGAAAACTCACATTGAGCCAGTATGGTGGCCATCGCAGTCTTGAACTTGTCTTTGGCTTCTTCCACCTCCTTGTCGTGCTGACTCTTCTCGCTCATCAGCCGGCGGATGTGGCTGTTGGACGACTGGATCATGGAGTAGAAGTTGTTGGCGTTCCTGCGGTTGACTTCACCTCTTTCCAGCCAGGTCAAGAGCACACGCACCGCCTCAGGGAACTTACTGTCGTCTGGGGAGGAAGGGACGAGACGAGAGAGAGAGAGAGGGAGACAGAAAGAGTCCGGGTCAATATGAGCATGGTGAGATAAAATTTGCCTCAGTAACTTTACTGTCAGAAGGGAAAGTAGTTGGAAGGAAATGGCGTCTTTACAAACTCTGTCATTTGACCAAGATAGGAGGAGAGCAGACAGTAAAAAAAGGGATGAAAGGAAAGAAAAGGATGTAGCCAAAATCAATACCACAGAAGTAAGATAACAGAGCCGTCTCTGCCAACTAAAGATTTGTCTGGAAAGAGTTTGGGACATGAAGAGCAGGGGAAAGATGCCTCTGCAAATTTAATCTGGAGCCATTGATGGTCAGTGACAAACACATAGAATCCCTGCACACTGCACATATTCTCTATAATGTCAACTCTTGCACATCCTGCACACAACTTTACAGCTTTATCATCCTATAACAGTTATTTGCACATATTTGCATTCATGTGCAATCATAAAAAACACATACAAACAAACTGAACATGAGCATACATTATCCCTGATTGTACCATTTATCCCTCCCTACCTCCCTTTTATTGGGATGTTTCTATTCTATATTTACTGCATGTTCTTGACACTTTGCCTTGTCTTTAGTTCCTCTAAATGTTTATCCATTGTGTGCACCAGAAAACAAGTAAACAATTTCTGTGTGTGTAGAAACCTTCTTATTCTGATGCAAGATGTTCAACATCAACATTTCAAAACGAACGCACAACAAAAGTGTTTTAGCAAAAGAGGCAAGAAGCAGAAATCATGTCCACATTCAGCTCCAAGCCAAGCTCTGTACCTATATAAAGCTGACACTAAATGTAATTAATGCTTGTGCATTATTTTAATGTTTGTACAAGCTGTCTGAGCAACATCTATTGGAGCTTTATGCCGGGTTGTCTCCAGGTCGCACGCAGGAGCGTCTGGGAAGAAAGAATGAGGACATGAAGATGATGAGATGAAAATAACTTCAAGAACTTGCTGTCATTTTGGGATGAAAGGAACAGAGCGGATTAAATAGATGATTGAGGAGAAAAATTATCATATCCATACGCCGAACATAAAAGAGCAGGAGGTTAAATAAGAAGAACAGTGTCGGGGTAAAATCAATCGCATTCTGTCTTTCCTATAAATATCTTTGGTAAACAACCCTCGCTAAAATTTGACAGAAAAGGTGACAACGGTGTTATATAGCTGCTGTTTACAAAGCCGGGCTTGTTTAGCAGCGCTGCTGCTTTGTCTGGTGAATAATCAGATGATGTCAGGAGACTTTATTGATTTCTATTGTTGTTATTCCACTGTGGTTGTCCTGTCCTCTGCTTAGGAGCTGGAAGAGCATAGCAGGGAATGAATGTCAGAACACACAACCTCAGACCTCCATAGCACACACACACACACACACACACACACACAAATAATGGTGCACATGCATCACCTGCACACACACATAAACATTACTTAGCATCTTTACAGATTGAACAGCTGGGCAGGTTTATATTTATTTAAGCCAGGTTCTGCAGATGCCCTCAATTTCTCTTTTTGTCTCATGCACGTGCACACACATGCACACAAGCACACACACACACACACACACACAAATAATGGTGCACATGCATCACCTGCACACACACACATAAACATTACTTAGCTCAGGTTTATATTTATTTAAAACAGGTTCTGCAGATGCCCTCAATTTCTCTTTTTGTCTCATGCACACGCACACACACGCACGTGCACACACGCACACGCACACACACGCACGCACGTGCGCGCACACGCACACAAGCACACACACACACAAATAATGGTGCACATGCATCTCCTGCACACACACACATAAACATTACTTAGCTCAGGTTTATATTTATTTAAGCCAGGTTCTGTAGATGCCCTCAATTTCTCTTTTTGTCTCATGTACACACACACACGCACACACATGCACGTGCACACGCGCACACGCACACATATGCACGTGCACACGCACACAAGCACACACACACACACACAAATAATGGTGCACATGCATCACCTGCACACACACACATAAACATTACTTAGCTCAGGTTTATATTTATTTAAGCCGGTTCTGCAGATGCCCTCAATTTCTCTTTTTGTCTCATGCACACACACACACGCACATGTGCGCACACACACACACAAGCACATGTGCACACACACACACACACACGCACACACACACACAGTGGGGTCCATCAGACGGCTTGCATGAATGATGATCTATCACACAGCAGATATTGAATCAAGGTGTTATCTCATGAATCCCGTGGGCTCTTCCTGTTTGTTTATAGGCAGAGTCGGGTCTCATAATACACGGCTCCCTGCAGCGGCATTATTAATAGACAATCTGGAGGAATATTAGTGGTATTCGATCACTGACAATGGCCAGAGGCCAGATAGATTCAGATTTTCATTTAATGGTTCTCTACCTGAGGTATTATCTGAGCATAAATACATAAATTCTAATATAAGAGCGTATTACCGTGGTTTATCATAAATAAATAGAAAACTTCTTGCTTGTTTGTTTCCCTGCATCTTTTATTCTTATCCATAAGTCAGAGCAATTCTGACAAGGAACAGATGGGCAAGTGACTTTAAGACTTGCAGAAAACCATCCAGAACATAACAATTTCAGCAGACAAAGAGACGCTATCTTGCTGCAAAGTGTGTCATCGAGTAAACAATCCAAAGAATCTCTGTGAACAGCTGTAAGAAAAAGACTAAATCCATGAAACATTCCAGTAAATGGAGCTTAAAAAATATCATTTTCCTGTGGCTGACTTTTCTCAGGGTTTTTATTTCTTGACTCAAACAGATTTTTAGACACATGTGTGAATTATACAATCAAATAAAAGTTGGTCCAATCACTAGAAAATGAAAGACACTGACCTTTCCCCCACAAATCTGACAAATATGTGATAATGGCAGTTGCAAAGTGGTCAATTATTGGTCATGAATAAAAAAGCAAGGCCAAAAAATTACCTGCAATCCAGATCTAGTGGCTTTTTAAGGCTTTAGTGAGAGAGTAATGTCACCGGGGATCAACAAGGAACCTCTTGCCACAGAAGTTTGATTACATTAAGAATTTAAATGGCTCAACAAGATATCCTCACACCTCTCCTGATATGTGCTCTGCATGCTGATGGGAACTATACTCAACTATACAGAGCATTTAAATGTTTAAATTATAGGACAACTCCTTTGCAGTCAAGGAATATGATTAACAAGTATCAAGTCACTTTAAATTCTCAGTAGGCAGCAAGAAGTATAAGACACTCAGATGAGAAATGGGCTGCAGACACTAAGGAACACTTAATGAAATGTCAAGTGTGTTTAGATTACTGTCGCTGCTGCCTCCAAATACATTTAGAATCAGTTTCGACATATTTAGGTCCCTTCATCCCTCTGCACCTGGTTACATGTTGAACTGGTAAATATTTAACTTATTCCAATTAGAGCGCAAAGGACGAGTTGATTAAACAATTAGTCAGTCAACATAAAATGAATATTTAAAAAAACAGTTTTGATAATCCCTTTAATAAATGATGAACTTTTGTCAGGCAGCCGGTTTCTATTTAACCACAATGACAGCTTTGCATCAAAACGAGGAATTCAAAAGGCTGAAGTGAAGAATTATCGGTAACACTTTACAATAACCAACTAAGTGATGTTTATAGATGGTTTATAAACAATTAATAGCCATTTACAAAGTGCTATACATATTTAATCTTTAAATGTTTTCAACCAATTTCTCAAAGGTATATGAATCATTTCAAAATCATTAACATACTTAATATGCTGTTAAAATATTGAAATAAGTGCAACTAAAACTATTAATAAACTATTAATTATACTTTTTAATGGTAAAGTAACTATAAACTTACATTAATATACCATCTATTTGTCATTTATAAATTATTTAGTTAGTTAAACATTAATAAATTATGTATTTACCATTCTAAAAGGCCTATATACGGTTTATAAATGATGATTAAACATTAATAAACTATCTGTTTACCATTTATAAATGACGGTTATTGTAAAGTGTTACCGAATTATCTTTATATTTCCTCCATATTTCACTACAAAAACCTTATGCTTATTGTATGTTATTTTAGGGATAAATCACAATCTAAAACTGTGTTTTCTGTTAAAAAGTAGAAACTTAGTAAGATAGGAATTAGACCAATCAGCCATCTTTTAAGTGGTTATGTACACTGTAAAAAAACTGTTGTTTTTACGGTAAAAAACTGGCAGCTGTGGTTGCCAGAACTTTACCGTAATAAAAACGGTTGAACTTTTTTAAATATTACGGTGAAAAGATATTAGCACTGTTGATTTCATGTTTAAGATTGCCATTTTATTCCATTTTTTACTGTATAAATAAAAGCTTTTTCCATCAAAAGAAATACTGTTCTGCCACATAATTGAAAAGAAAATACTTTATAAATGCCGCATGCATTTATTATTATTTTTTTACAAAAGATAAATGCAAAAATTACAGCAATGACTTGTATATATATTACATTAAATACATATTACAGTGTATTTTACAGTGAAGTAATGTATTTTTCAAAAAACAAAACTGTAAAAAATGCTGTTTTGGCTGATATATGCATTCATGGTGTTTCATTGTTACTGAAACTGAATTAACTCATTTATCATTTCACAGTCTTTTACTGTTAAGCAGTTTTTCACCGTAAAATCTACAGACGTTTTTTACAGTGTATGCAGTCTGATCTTGAGCACACAGCTGATTGGTTCATGGTTTGCTTACAGGACTTAAAGTGTGATTCAGTGTGAACAGAGAGATGGACACAATGAAACTAACTGTAGCCACATAAAAAGAAGATAACTGACTGGTTGCATTTAGAGAGCATATCTGAGAGAATATCTCATAGTATGCTGAGTGCTTGGCTTGATGATTCAAAGTACTGGAGAAATTCTAATTTTGATGGTGGCGCTTAATGAAAAGTCAGGGGATCAACAAAGTTATTACAATTCATTCTGAAGGGGACATGAGTGTCTGTACCATAGGTCATAAAAATCTATTCAATAGCTGTTAAAATATTTCAGTCTGGACTAAAGTGACGCATCGACACAAAGCCACTTTTAGCTGCTTCCTGCTTCTTCAATGTGAAGGTTTGCAAGTTGCATATGTGCTGTTTGGGTGTAATAAATAAAAATAAATGATTGCTGTAGTCATGATTTGAACTTTTTCATGTAGCTGTTCAGCTGTCCACTGTGGCTGCATGCTGTGTTCCAATCCCCATACTTCCATGAGTACTTAAACGCAGCACACTATCCACACTTACTAAGTACGCAGATTTCAGCAGGTGAGTGTCATCACCTTCTGAACAAAATACATTTGAAGAAAAACAAGTAGCCTTACATACAAACAATAACTTATAAAATACTGTTCACTCTTTTAAGATGTGATATATTGTTTTATATTTGGCACAAAGACAAAAGGTTGGTTGTTAAAAAACACCAAAGAATTGTCCAAAATGAGGCATACAGTACAAAGTGTTGATATCCGCTTGGACTGGTATTACGTTTTTCATTTAAACAACCATTTGACTGGGAAAAGCTCCTGTAGGAGTAGGACTGTAAAGAGGCGATTAGTGTCAGTCATGTGTAATCATGTGTATTCTGGACCACTTTGTGTCGTCACCCGTGAAAAACTTCCTGTTTTGAACGGCGAAAAAATGACCCTTTGTGTTGTTTAATCTTTACTTCTACAATCCGGCAATATGGCTCCATTAACGCAGCAAATGTGGAGATTGCACCATTACAAACATTTTTTTCGAGCTGAGCGGCTCCGCCTCTTCCGCTACGTAGACAAGATGGCGGCCGTTGAGTGCGTATCGTGTACATCGTTCCACACTCAGCGTTTTGACCATTATGAGGGCAACATCCAGGTCCTTTAGGTTCACTTCTTTTCACCGCGATCAGAATCGGAACACCCTGCGTACTCAAACTACACTACCGGTATAAAGTTTTAGAACACCCCAATTTTTCCAGTTTTTTATTGAAATTCAAGCAGTTCAAGTCAAATGAACAGCTTGAAAGGGTCCAAAGGTAAGTGGTGAACTGCCAGAGGTAAATAAAAAAAGGTAAGCTTAACCAAAACTGGAAAATAATGTACATTTCAGAATTATACAAGTAGGCCTTTTTCAGGGAACAAGAAATGGGTTAACAACTTAACTCTATGGAGTCTTGGGCTATTTTGTCCATTTTTGAATTCTTTTCATGTCTTTGTAAGTCATTTTGTGTCTTTTTTTTTTAGTCATTTTGTGTCTTTTGGTGTCTTTTTTGTCATTTTGTGTCTTTTTTTGGTCATTTTGTGACTTTTGGTCTTTTTTTGTCATTTTGTGTCTTTTTTTAGTCATTTTGTGTCTTTTGGTGTCTTTTGTGTAATTTTGTGTCTTTTTTTGGTCATTTTGTGTCTTTTTTTAGTAATTTTGTGTCTTTTGGTGTCTTTTGTGTCATTTTGTGTCTTTTTTTGGTCATTTTGTGTCTTTTTTTAGTCCTTTAGTCCAACATAAAATGTGATTTTGAATCTTTTTTTTACTTTCAAAACACTATCATGCTCAATAAAGAATTCTAAATGTTGCAAATGTGCATTAATTTCAGAGTACTCTGAGACATTAAACTGCATAATTTTCAATTAAATTCTGGAAAAGTTGGTGTGTTCTAAAACTTTTGACCAGTAGTGTAAGTATAGTAAGTACTGGAAGTATGGGGATTGGAACACAGCACAGGTGAGTCTGCAGGTTGACTGTCTGTCCACCAACCTTTGATCTTGTCTCCCAGCTGGCTGCACTCGTGCTCGGAGTAGTGTACGATGGGGGGAGGGGAGGGGGGCCGGAGGCGGTCCTCCTCTATCTTGCGCCGGTGTCTCTCCTCCCGGGCCAACATGCGCTGCCGGCACTCCCACTCGTAGAGGTCGTCTCTGGCCTGGGCGAAGTCCACGTGGAGACGCCCGGTGTCTTTTTTGTCCGTGCTCGACCCCAAACGGATACGGTAACCTGGACAAATGAATAAAAAGGTGAGGACTCGTTATAGTTAACGAAAACTAACGAAATAATGAAAACTAGAATTGAAAAAACGTTTTCGTTAACTGAAATAAAAATAAAAACTAGAGTTTTTAAAAAACGATAACTAACTGAAACTGTATTGTGTGGTTACAAAACTAACTAAAACTAACTAAAATCATAGTGAAAATGTCCTTAGTTTTCGTTTTTGTCAACTTTTTTCATTCATAATTCAGTGTTTCTATTTGAACATGCAACACATGGTGAATATGTTTACTGAGACTGGGATGTTTACACTAGAACCAGAATACAAAACACCCAGAACTGTAAGAGTTAATAATCTTATTGGGGCTGAGATGATAAACCAAAGGAAATAAAGGCAAAATTTATTATGACCTCTTTGAATCACGCACCCAACACATAGCCCATTACAAAAAAACTAAAACTAACACTAAAACTAATAAAAACTAAACTAAAACTAAGCATTTTCAAAAAAATAAAAACTAAACTAAAACTAGAAAACCCACTCTAAAAACGAACTAAAACTAACTGAATTTGAAAACAAAAATTCACAACGAAATTAAAACTAAAACTGATGAAAAATCCAAAACTATTATAACCTTGCTGGGGACATGTGGACAGCTGGGACATTTAAGAGATTGCATGAGTGTAACATCAGGGTTAAATATTAATTTCCATCAACACCTACTCTGACTCAGAAAAACAAGCACAAACAGGCAGATGAAAGGCTCCAGTCACACACAGAATCAGTATTGTATATATCCACACATACATCTGACAGGTTAAACTGATCAGCTTGTCCTCGTTTGTAATAAGTACATGAGTAACATCAGTTTTGTAATTGAAGAAGTCAGTAATTTAGTTTGCCATATTTCCCTGATCCCAGACGCTCATTGAAATACTTGCAAATTCCACATTTCAACCCTAGAGAATATTGGAGGATATTACATACTGCCAGAATGTGTAAAAAAAACATATGAAAATAATATTTTGAGAAACAAGTTTACGAGATTAAAGTGGCAAATCTACGAGAAAAAAATCCACAGATTTATGAGATTTAAAGTGGTGAATCTGGGAGAAAAAAGTTGCTTTTTTCCCACTTTTTTCTCGTAAATCTGCGACTTTTTTCGCACAGATTTGCCACTTTAAATCTCTTAAATCTGCAACTTTTTTTTCTTGTAGATTTGCCACTTTAACCTAGTAAATTTAACTTTTTTCTCTAAATATTACCTGAACTTACCAAATAAAGTTCTTTGCCTGATGAAGGGTTAAAGAACTATTTCGCAGTAATCTTGTGGTGTAACAAGCTAAAGCTACCCAACCATTGATTCAGAATTTCCAAAGATGCATCTAACTGAGTTTCAATTTGAGCAAAAGCCTTTTACGACTCTTATTGTTGAAAGTGTAAAGAAGAAAATGACCTTGATGAGTCTATGAAAGCTGTGACACAAACATCTTCAAGTTTCTGATGCCGGTCGAGATTATTTACACACACAGAATCAGTATTGTGTATATCCACACATGCATCTGACAGGTTAAACTGATCAGCTTGTCCTCGTTTGGCTCCAGATAGACTCTCTACTCTTTTTTTCCCACCATGCATTCTGTTATTGCAGCTTCACGCCAGGTGTGCAGACCAACACGTAGACAGACAAGAGCCCAGCTTGTCCACAGAGCTTTTTATTCTGTACATACACAAGTGTGAAACGCTAATTAGAGCGGTAGCCCTGGATCACCTCGCCGCCTCCCACATGACACTCACAGCTCACTCTGCTGTGTGTGTGGGCGTAAAGTGCAATCACACTTGTTTTGTTAATTGATTGGTCTGAATGATGTGTGAGAGGTTGGGCTGTTTACAGCAGTAGTTCTCAACCTTTTTGAGTCGCGACCCCCAATTTAACATGCATGTTGTCCGTGACCCCCGCTCACTGAACACAATCTCACACGCACAGTTCAGATCACCC
>NC_081528.1:37195634-37243134 GCF_030273125.1 Centropristis striata | reverse complement strand
TAGTCAAGTGGTTAGATTGCATAAAGTTTGCCATTTCCTGTGAACACATGTTTAATTTGCAAAGCCACCATGCATGACATGTTCAAAATTGAAGCCTTGCCTCATGTGTGACGGGTTAGGATGAGAATGTGTTTTATTTCTTTCCTTCCCGGGTGGATCCAGTCAGTGTGCTCTGCTTCCTCATTGCCAGTTCATCGTTGAACCCTTTTTCCTTGTGTCTAGTGTTTCTGCTTTTCATGATCTTCCCTTTGTTTTTCCTAGACCTCTCCTTTGTCTTCTCCTAGCTGGATTTGTCTCCCTGATCTCCTGACTGCCTCCCTGTGTAGCGACCTCTCCTGATCAAGATTCTGTCTCTGTGTTGTGCAGCTGATTCCTCCTTAGATGGGACAAATCAGTAAAGTCTGCAGGCTAGAGGTGGATGGTTAACACGGGGTGTCACACGGATGTGAAACCAAATAAAAGGAACCAAAAGTCACAACTCAGGGGTGAGTGTGGAGAGGAGATCTGCTCAAAAGGAATAGCTATAGCTGCTTCTCTGGCTCATATGCATGCATGGACACACCTGGCCCAGGTGTCCCATGTCACTGGTTACCCTCCAACAGGTTTGGAGCTCTGCAGACAGAAAGCAAAGTGCACCAAGCAGAGGGGCCTTCACTATCCATCAAATACAACTCTGAAAGTAGCAGCCAGCATTCAGGGCTTGCTATTCATACAAAGATAACATCTTCTGTTCTGGATTAATGTCTTTAATTAACAGAAAATAAATATTATTCTACAGTCAAGGTTAATACAGTTTCTAGAAAGCAAACATCTCCGTGTTTTCTAGAACTGGTTTTTGACTAGTTTGCAGAAGAGTACTCCCATAGTGTTTGCCTAATACAGTAGTTCTCAACCTTTTTGAGTCGCGACCCCCAATTTAACATGCATGTTGTCCACGACCCCCACTCACTGAACACAATAATCTCACACGCACAGTTCAGATCACCCAAAAAACCGGAATGACCAAAAAAAGGAAACAAAATGACCAAAAAAGACACAAAATGACAAAAAAAGACACAAAATGACCAAAGAAAGACACAAAATGACCCAAAAGAAGAAACAAAATGACCAAAAAAAGACACAATTGACTAAAAAAAGACACAAAATGACCAAAAAAAGGAAACAAAATGACCAAAAAAGACAAATTGACCACAAAATGATCAAAAAAAGACACAAAATGACCAAAAAAGACACAAATTGACCACAAAATTATCAAAAAAGACACAAAATGACCAAAAAAAGGAAACAAAATGACCAAAAAAGACACAAATTGACCACAAAATGATCAAAAAAAGACACAAAATGACCAAAAAAGACAAATTGACCACAAAATAATTAAAAAAAGACACAAAAAAAGACACAAAATTACAAAAAAAAACACACAAAATGACCCAAAAAAAAGACATTAAGTGACCAAAAACACTTTAACACAGTGGAGACAGAGCTGACTTACAAAATTATTTGGCGACCCCCAGAAATCATCTCGCGACCCCAATTGGGGTCCCAACCCCAAGGTTGAGAATAGCTGGCCTAATAAGTTGAATATACTCAAGAATTACTGAGTCGTTTGTTTACTTCCTGTTTGAACGAATATCGTTGGTAGATTTCACATTAGAAAATGCTAGAAAGGGTTTTTGACTAGTTTGCAGAAGAGTACTCCCATAGTGTTTGTCTAAAAAAATTCAATATACTCAAGTTAGATTTAATTTTAAAAAATGGGGAAAAAATAAAACTTGTGTCTGCCAGCAAACATGAATAAAACAGCTTGTCTTTTGCTTCAAATCATTTATTTAAAAAACTAAAACTCTCTGCATTTGGTGAGTAAACAATCCAGGAGTGAGAAGGTTTGAACATCTGGAATCTGAAATCAGCTTTTTCTACATATACAGTTGAAACCAGAAGTTTACATTCACTATATTAAAAGACACATATGCTTTTTTTTCTCACTGTCTGACATGAAATCATACAATCACTTTTCCTGTTTTAGGTCCGTTAGGATTACCAAAATGATTTCTATTTGCTAATTACCAGAATAATGAGAGAATGAAATACATCCACAGGTGTGTCTCTAATTAACTCTAATGTTGTCAATAAACCAATCAGAAGCTTCCAAAGATAACATCTTCTTAACATCTTCTGTTCTGGATTAATGTCTTTAATTAACAGAAAATAAACATTATTCTACAGTCAAGGTTAATACAGTTTCTAGAAAGCAAACATCTCCGTGTTTTCATCCCGTGTGTTGTTGTCTGTTTACTCAGCTTTCTTGCATGTGTATCACACATCATGTTGTATCATAACAGGGTTTATGAGAATAATCTCAGTTGTATCACTGTGTGAAATTCTGCACACTGCGAGCGTGCTCTGCACCGTGCAATCCTTCGTGATGTGCTACAGTGTTGTTTTCTAAAATCTACTGCAATTTTAAACAGCAGCCTGCAGCCTGAGGACGATCAGAACAGCTATCAGGGCTTCTAACCTGTGGAGCACGCTGCCTGATGAGAGCCCAGAGAGCCTTCTAGCTTTGCTTTGGCTCAGTTTTAATGTGCAGAGTATTGTAATGTAATGTAAGGATATTGTGTTTGTAGCTTTGAGGTTCAATGAATATTAAATTGCAGCTGTATCCAGTAGTAAATTGTAGCATGTAGCTTACTTCCTCACAGGGTTCTGCAGGTCCTTTCTCATAAATGTTCCTGTAAAAACAACAAAACAACAGAGTGATGTTTACAGACTGTATCCAATAATAAGCTTACTTTATGTGTCAAATAATGATTCAACCCAGTTGCCAGAATAAATGTTGGCAAACCACAGATTACCAAAAATATGTTGACTATGAATGTTTGAAACACTGCAAGCTGTTCTCTCTCTTTTTTTAAATTGTTTTTATAGCATAACAAGCCCAGGTCTGTTCATCTTCTCATTGCATACAAGGTAATAAGGCCAATCCTAATGAATTTGAGTTTGTTTTAACTGACCAGAACTGTCTGAAATGACCAGAAAAGACACAAAATGACCAAAAAAAGACACAAGTTGACCAAAAAAAGACACAAATTGACCAAAAAAGACACAAAATGACCCAAAAAGAAACAAAATGACCCAAAAAAGAAACAAAATAACCAAAAAAAACCCCCACAAAATGACTAAAAAAAGACACATAATTACCAAAAGACACAAATTGACCACAAAATGTCAAAAAAAAGACACAAAATGACCAAAAAAGACACAAAATGACCAAAAAAAGACACAAAATGATCAAAAAAAGACACAAAATTACCAAAAAACAAACACAAAATGACCAAAAGTGGCAAGCTGTTCTCTCTCTCTCTTTTTTTAAATTGTTTTTATAGCATAACAAGCCAAGGTCTGTTCATCTTCTCATTGCATACAATGTAATAAGGCCAATCCTAATGAATTTGAGTTTGTTTTAACTGACCTTTATTTTAGATTGTCACCCAAAAGAGTTGCTCTTGGCTGTGGGAATCTTTGTACCTGTGATGTTATTCAGCACAGTGAGTACGGATGTCCTGTTCTCTTTTTGACATGTTACGACCGTTGCTTAAAGCAGTAGTTCTCAACCTTTTTGAGTCGCGACCCCCAATTTAACATGCATGTTGTCCGTGACCCCCGCTCACTGAACACAATCTCACACGCACAGTTCAGATCACCCAAAAAAGAAACAAAATGACCAAAACAGACACAAATTGACCACAAAATGATCAAAAAAGACACAAAATGACAAAAAAAAAACACAAATTGACCACAAAATGATCAAAAAAAGAAACAAAATGACCAAAAAAGACACAAATTGACCACAAAATAATTAAAAAAAGACACAGAAAAGACACAAAATGACAAAAAAGACACAAAATTACAAAAATTGCCACTGATCTCAAATTCACTCCTGGCAGAGTGTCTGCCGTTTCAAAAAAAAAAAATGTAAGCATCAGCAAATAATGTCTTCCTATTTTAATATAGTGACTCTCCCGTGATAGATCCATCATGTCACTTCCACTGATGGAGGAAAGTGTTTTTTTTCCAGCAGCTCTCTGGCTAACTAACCTCGGTGCCAACAGTCACAGTGGACCCTTGATACTGCAGACATATTGCCACCAATAACGCTGATAACCTCAGGTTGAGCAATCATCCTTGATGACGGCGCTGGGCAATATGAGAGAATTGGTATTCATTGTGTCCGTTTGAAACAATGAATTATTTATGGTTAGCTTGAAGCTGCTGCTGGGCCGGTGAGGAGAGGAATGACTGCAGCAGGTGAAGTGGTTAGAGGAGAAACACAAGAATGTTACGAGATCTTTATTTCTGATTCTCATGGCAGCAGCGTTGAACAAATAATGGAACAATTCAACCATCATTAATGTCTACGGGTGATTCCTATTACCAGGCTGACTAAATGATGTCAGCCAGATCACAGTTCAGACATTAACCTTCATCAGATATCTGAGTGTGATATCATCTGTGTGTTTAAATCTTTTCATAAAAAAAATATATACAGTTGAAACCAGAAGTTTACATACAAAAATACATACATACATAAAAAGACACATATGCTTTTTTTCTCAGTCTGACATGAAATCAGAGAATCACTTTTCCTGTTTTAGGTCCGTTAGGATTACTGAGTCGTTTGTTTACTTCCTGTTTGAACTAATATCGTTGGTAGATTTCACATTAGAAAATGCTAGAACGGGTTTTTGACTAGTTTGCAGAAGAGTACTCCCATAGTGTTTGCCTAATAAGTTTAATATACTCAAGTTTAGATTTGATTAAAAAAAATGGGGAAAAAATAAAACTTGTGTCTGCCAGCAAACATGAATAAAACAGCTTATCTATTGCTTCAAATCATTTATTTAAAAAACTAAAACTCTCCACACTCTCACCAGAAGTTTACATACACTATATAAAAAGACACATATGCTTTTTTTCTCACTGTCTGACATGAAATCAGACAATCACTTTTCCTGTTTTAGGTCCGTTAGGATTAACAAAATTATTTCTATTTGCTAAATGCCAGAATAATGAGAGAAGGATTTTTTTAAGACAATTTTTTATGACTTTCTTCAAAGTCAGAAGTTTACATACACTAACATTATTATGCCTTGAAACAATTTGGGAAAGCCCAGATGATGATGTCATGTCTTTGGAAGCTTCTGATAGGTTGATTGACAACATTAGAGTTAATTAGAGACACACCTGTGGATGTATTTCATTCTCTCATTATTCTGAAATTTAGCAAATAGAAATCATTTTGGTAATCCTAACGGACCTAAAACAGGAAAAGTGATTGTCTGATTTCATGTCAGACAGTCAGAAAAAAAGCATATGTGTCTTTTTATATAGTGTATGTAAACTTCTGGTTTCAACTGTATATGTAGAAAAAGCTGATTTCAGATTTCAGATTTTTAAACCTTCTCACTCCTGGATTGTTTACTGACCAAATGCAGAGAGTTTTAGTTTTTATAAATAAATGATTTGAAGCAAAAGATAAGCTGTTTTATTCATGTTTGCTGGCAGACACAAGTTTTATTTTTTCCCCATTTTTTTTAATCAAATCTAAACTTGAGTATATGAAACTTATTAGGCAAACACTATGGGAGAACTCTTCTGCAAACTAGTCAAAAACCCCTTCTAGCATTTTCTAATGTGAAATCTACCAACGATATTCGTTCAAACAGGAAGTAAACAAACGACTCAGCACCGTAGCAGCACTTTGTGTCATGAAAAATAACCAATAACAGCTTCTAAAGCAGAAAACACACATCCAACGTGTTCCTGGAGGAATCTGATCTAAAATATGGGCGAAATTAACAACATCTGCAACCAAGATTACAGAATTCCCTGATGTTGTGCTCGTGTAAATCCTGCTAATTATCCAGCCAGCCGCCAGCCAGAAATGTTGGCATTGTACGTTTCTGCAACCTGCAGAGATCTGTAACATTTGCCAGCAAAAAAATGCATTTAATATACATACCTCGATATGTTTATCAGCAACATTGTTGTTGTTGCTGTTGTGATGTTTATAGATGCTTATGTTTGCCGTTGGGCAAAGGGGATTGGAGGTGAATGGGACCAACAAACCCTGGATTATGACATTTTTAGGTACTTTCGGTGTTGAAACAGCAGTTGTCACATATTTACATCGTGTTGTGGTCATCACGTATTTGCAGTATGGTTTAAGCCAGCTGTTCTCAACCTTGGGGTCGGGACCCCAATTGGGGTCGCAAGATGATTTCTGGGGGTCGCCAAATCATTTTGGAAGTCAGCTCTGTCTCCACTGTGATAAAGTGTTCATGTGTTTTAGTCTTTTTGGTCATTTAATGTCTTTTTTTGGTCATTTTGTGTCTTTTTTGGTAATTTTGTGTCTTTTTTTGATCATTTTGTGGTCATTTTGTGTCTTTTTTGGTCAATTTGTGTCTTTTTTTGATCATTTTGTGTCTTTTTTGGTCATTTTGTGTCTTTTTTTATCATTTTGTGGTCAATTTGTGTCTTTTTTGGTCATTTTCTGTCTTTTTTTTTTATCATTTTGTGGTCAATTTGTGTCTTTTTTTGGTCATTTTGTGTCTTTTTTTGATCATTTTGTGGTCAATTTGTGTCTTTTTTGGTCATTTTGTTTCTTCTTTTGGGTCATTTTGCGTCTTTTTTGGTCATTTTGTGTCTTTTTTGGTCATTTTGTGTCTTTTCTGGTCATTTTGTGTCTTTTTTGGTCATTTTGTTTCCTTTTTCTGGTCATTTTGTGTCTTTTTTGGTCATTTTGTGTCTTTTCTGGTCATTTTGTGTCTTTTTTGGTCATTTTGTTTCCTTTTTCTGGTCATTTTGTTTCTTTTTTGGGTGATCTGAACTGTGCGTGTGAGAGTCACCATATTAAAATAGTAAGACATTATTTGCTGATGCTTACATTTTTTTTTTGAAACGGCAGACACTCTGCCAGGAGTGAATTTGAGATCAGTGGCAAGATTGGCATCAACCACTGGAACAAGAATAAAAATAGACTTGGCATGGTGCGAGGACAGACACATGCCCAGCCTCGCGGCGCTGCTGGAAACTTTAGTTACAGACTTTTAGGTCGAACCTGAGGAAGTTGAATCAGAGAACTTGAGGCATGGAGGGGTGGGCGTGATTTACATTCTCTGCTTGATGTGTAAATAAAGAAGAACACCTGTTCTCTACATCCCACAGTGTCCTTGCAGGCAATTATTAGCTCAGTCTTTGCAAAGTCATTCATATTAAACAGGAAAGTCTCAGATAAATCTTGTAACAATGGGTGTTTCCGCATCTTCTTTCCAAGCACCACACGATAATTCTAATCCTCAAAGAATCCTCACTAGCACTCATTGATGCACTAATAGCTCTTTTTGCACTAAACCTTCTTTGTTTGCTTTTATTCTTCCTGTAAGTTGCTTTGGATAAAAGCGTCTGCTAAATGACTAAATGTAAATGTAAATGTAAATGTAATAATCTTTTGCCTAACTCTATTATGTCTAACCTTAAAAAAGTTTTTTTTTTGGTCATTTTGTGTGTTTTTTTTGGACACTTTGTGTCTTTTTTTGTCATTTTGTGTCTTTTTTTTCTTTTTTTAATTATTTTGTGGTCAATTTGTGTCTTTTTTGGTCATTTTGTGTCTTTTTTATCATTTTGTGGTCAATTTGTGTCTTTTTTGGTCATTTTGTGTCTTTTTTTGATCATTTTGTGGTCAATTTGTGTCTTTTTTGGTCATTTTGTTTCCTTTTTTGGTCATTTTGTTTCTTTTTTTGTCTTTTTTTAATTATTTTGTGGTCAATTTGTGTCTTTTTTTGTCATTTTGTGTCTTTTTTGATCATTTTGTGGTCAATTTGTGTATTTTTTTGGTCATTTTGTGTTTAGAAATAGGAGCTAAAGAGTTGGTGTTCTAAGAACTATGATTGTTCCTCGTTCTTAATTAAAATGGGAGGTGTTTAGAAGTGTGAAGTTCCTCTGGTTCTAAAATGTGTCATGTGACTGTTTACAATTTACACCTTAGGAGTATAATCTTTAGGAGACCAGGCTGACATGAGAGTGTTTTCGTCCCAAACAGACTCCCATTGAACAACGGCCCACTGAGAAGCTCCCCCTGAGAACTACATGTTTCATTGGCAACATAGAAATAAAAAAGAAAGAATATTAGCCATGTTTCCATTAAAGGCGACGCAAATTTTGATGCGACATTTCTAAATGTCGCATGAAAGAAAATGCAAATGAGGGAAGTTTCCATCAACTGGTTTAGAGCGAATAAACAAAGCTGCATAAACGTACTTTGGTCAGAAGATGGCAGTGTGATGTATTATAGGCCAGCTATTCTCAACCTTGGGGTCGGGACCCCAATTGGGGTCGCGAGATGATTTCTGGGGGTCGCCAAATCATTTTGGAAGTCAGCTCTGTCTCCACTGTGTTAAAGTGTTCATGTGTTTTAGTCTTTTTGGTAATTTAATGTATTTTCTTTGGTCATTTTGTGTGTTTTTTTTTGTAATTTTGTGTCTTTTTTTGATCATTTTGTGGTCAATTTGTTTCTTTTTTGGTCATTTTGTGTCTTTTTTTTATCATTTTGTGGTCAATTTGTGTCTTTTTTGTGTCTTTTTTTATTATTTCGTGGTCAATTTGTGTCTTTTTTGTCATTTTGTGTCTTTTTTGATAATTTTGTGGTCAATTTGTGTCTTTTTTGGTCATTTTGTGTCTTTATTATCATTTTGTGGTCAATTTGTGTCTTTTTTGGTCAATTTGTGTCTTTTTTTATCATTTTGTGGTCAATTTGTGTCTCTTTTGGTCATTTTGTTTCCTTTTTTGGTCATTTTGTGTCTTTTTTTAGTCATTTGTGTCTGTTTTTGGTCATTTTGTTTCTTCTTTTGGGTCATTTTGGGTCTTTTTTGGTCGTTTTGTTTCCTTTTTTTGGTATTTTTGAAAGTAGAAACTCTGAAATAGGAGCTAAAGAGTTGGTGTTCTAAGAACTATGATGGTTCCTCGTTCTTAATTAAACTGGGAGGTGTTTAGAAGTGTGAAGTTCCTCTGGTTCAAAAATGTGTAATGGGACTGTTAGAATCACAGTTGTCTGTGACAATTTACACCTTGGGAGTATAATCTTTAGGAGACCAGGCTGACATGAGAGTGTTTTCTATCTTCTCATCAACTGTAACTCTAAGAAAATGAAAAGCATATTTCCCAAAATCTAGAAAGTATTCCTTGACTGCCTCTTATAGTCTCTGCTTTGTTTGTCTCAGCCTTTGAACCAACTACAGGATAAACCAGACGTGTTGTTCCTCTGAAATGTTTTGATATTATATACGACCTTTAGCCTTCAGAAAATATGTTAATCTTTGTTTTACCATTCTGCAGTCACACCTGCCTGCATTAGAGGTTAATGCAGCTGTTTACGTCTAACCTGGATCTGTTCCTCGTTTGCAGATAAACTGGGAAAAAAACAAAGCTGTCTCATAGAAACAGAGGCAATATGATCTGAGCTGCAGAAATCACTTTCAGTATACATTTGGTCTTTTTGCAGACAGTAATTTAGAGTGCAAAGTATCATTTGTAACACATGCAGAAGGTTTTTCATACCCTTTGACACTTTCCACTCTGCTTACCATCAAAAGAGCAGATCATTTTCACTCGGTCAGCATCTCTGTGACCTTCCTTGATATTTGACTCTCAGATGATTCTCAAATTCACTGAATATCAGAACAACTGAAACCTGCATACAATGAAGCATCACTCATGTGCTACAAACCCGAGGCAGTGTCATTTTGCTGCACTGCATCTACAGACGCCATCCAGTAACTCAAACCAAAGCAATTCTGACAACATATTGACTCTTAAAACACTTTCGCTCACATTATTTTCCAAGAAGTAATTGAAGACTGAGCCAAAGAAGAAAATATTCATGATTTGGAAAATGAAGAATGACACATGCATCCATTTATGCACCAAGACTTTGAAGTTCTCCTCCAGTAACCTCACAATAAATTTGAAAAACCTCAAAACCAGAGCAAGTAAATTACCAGTTTACAAGACAAATGCATGAGTAATAAGTGATTCCTGCCAAATGAAAGAGGCAAAGCTGTACGTTAACTGCTGCACATCTGAAACTTATTTTCATCGGTTTCTCGTTACTTAATAAAATTAAATGTGATTGTGCCGATGACATCACTGAAATATGCTCCAGGCAGAATTAGACTGTTGAATTTCTTTTCAAATTTAATTTTAATTTGAGTTTTACTGTTCAATTTGAGATTTACTGTTTGAGTTGATGCCATTAATTGTCTTCCAAAGTGGCAAAAATATGTATGTGAACCCTTTGAAATGACCTAGTTTTATGCATTTATTCGTCATAAACTGAGATCTGATCTGCATCTAAGTCCCAAGTACAGACAAACACAATGTTCTTGACCCAATACCACACAAACATTATCATTGAAAAGTTTCCTCTGGGGAAATAGTGAAAGGGCCACGGGGGCTACTGCCGGTGTGTGTACACTATGATGAGATTCTTCAGATATATATATATATATATATCTCTGAAGATATATATATATATATAGAGAGAGAGATATATATCAAAGGATCAAAGGATCAAAGGGTTTGCGGTCGACCAATCAGAGCAGAGCAATCAACGGAAATTAACAGTTGTGGAATCTCCCAGAAGAGTGACAGCAGCCAGAGGTGGACAGACTAGAATTTCTGTCCTCAAACAGAAAGCATTTTTGGCAAAACCATAATACCTATCATTGATCCGACTTCACTTTGAGCGTCCTGAGTTCTTCCTGAACGTCTACATATGTTTTTTTTTTAAGAAAAATGAAAAAATAGCTTTGTTAGAGCGATCTAAAAAAACTGTTACATCTCCCTTTTTCAGAAATCTTCCTGTGTTTTTAATATGGGAGCCAATGAGGCTGTTGGTGGTGTTGGTGGATCATCTGTGCGTCTTACGCCCAAACTATAACTCTGACAGCTTTACCAGAGGATTGTGAGGGAGAAGACAAATTTTCCTACGTTTCTATGTATAAATTATTTCTGTAGAGTGGAATTTGCGGCCTGGAGCGCAGTTTTCAAATTTATTTTTTGACAGTTTTTTCTCTCCCTCTACACTCTGGCGATGATGTCACACACTGTGACACGAACATTCCGTGCAATACACACCCATTATAATCTCAGAATTTCTCCAAAAATGATCATGGTCATTGAACAGGGATTGATAAAAAACTATATGACCTATCGAAACGTGGATTAATACACCGATACACAAGACTTGTGTCTACTGTTTAAAGTTTAAATGGAGTCTCTAGGTGAAATTATGCCGGAGAAGTAGACGTTTGAAAATCTCCAATTATTGTTCTTTTTTGCTCATTTTTTTTCGGCCGTCCCATTCATTTCAATGCAAAATTTTGCAGTTTGACTTTGAGTTGCAGGACTAGTACCGGGATGAAATTGTGTCCGGAAGAGGAGGAAGAAAAAATCCACAGTATAACAACAGTGCTCGGTGTCATTGACCCGTGGCCCTAATAATAAATGAGGTTACTCCTTTAAGTCACTTCATTAATGCATCCACAGTGGGTTTTTACTTACTCAAAAACAGATAAATGGTGAATCTACGACAAAAAGACAATTACTTTCAAACAATCCACTCAATTAAGTATGATAAGATAAAACAGTCCAAAATAAGTCAAGATTAACTCACATCCATTCTCTTTGTTCTGGCTTGTGGTTTGGAGGGAAATCAGAGGAAGTGGCAATGGGGCTGTTTGGGGACTTGGGATTTAACAATAATATTTCATGTCTTTATTGAACACATCCATTTAAACATTCATAATGCCGGTGGAGAAAGTAAGTGAACCCTGACTCCAACAAGAGCTCAGGGAGGAGTCAGGAGTAAGAAAACCTTGAGTCCAATCAATAGAATAAGAACTGAGAGAGGTGTAGAGCTACTCTGACCTCTAAAAACACCCAAACTGTCACCTTATCAATAATTGCACTTGTGCACAATTATTGATAAGACCCTAACTTTTAATATAAACAGTGGGAGCATTTTTTAAAAGAGCAAATCATCAACTGTTTTTAATTAGGAAACTGGAGAGTTTTGGAGTGAGAACGGGCAAACAGAAGCCTGGCTGGAAGTGTTTTATCGTTTGAACATCAGCACATTGTATGGCAACCTGGATGTGAAGAATAAAAACAAGCTCGCTAGGGTGGTTAATATTGCTGGCAGGGTGATTGGCCAGCCACAGAAACAGCTTGGCAATATATTTGACGGCTCAGAAAGGCCAAACAAATAGTCGGAGACAGTTCACAACCATTACACTTGGAGTTTCAACTGCTTCCATCTGGCCCTCGATGTAGGGTTTTATTAGGAGCCAGCCGGAACATTTATAAAAAATGATTTATCCCCCACGCCATACAGTCATTGAACACACAATCAACACACCTTGCTGCTAATTGATCAATCGCACTGATGTACACTGTTGAGTTTCTGTTGTGTCATGGTTTGCCTAAAACACATTCATGGAAAAAAATATTAGACCATTGTTTTCTCCTGGCTTTCTTGTTCATTTTAATTAACAACTAAAGACACATTTGTTTGGACAAATATAAAGATAACAACAAAAACAGCTCATAAGAGTTTAATTTAAGAGCTGCACTGCAAAAAAGCCAACTTGTATTTTTTGGCCTAAAACAGTGATTTAAGTTGGTAAAACTTGGAAATATAAATTATTGACATTTAGGGCAATAATGTAAGTTAGCACAACAAAGGAAGCCAGTTGTCTGCTCAAAAACAAGTTGGTGAGTTGTTGTTACTTATATCTTTAAGTTGGGGTTCACAACAAGGGACAATAGTTCTGATAACTCTTATTTCTTTGTTGGGAAATTCGGTCATTAGCGAAAGCTAGCGGCTAACTGATGCTAGCAGCTAACTGATGCTAGCGGCTAACTGATGCTAGATTTAGTCACAACATTAGCTGACATTTCATAGCGGCGTTACAATCGTGCCAATTCAGCACATTGCAGAAGTTAGCAGAAGTAAGGATTAAAAGTTATTACAATGTAAAATTATAAGTTAGTACAACTTACAGTTGAGTTGACAAAAATCTGAATTCAGAGCTGAGCAAACTCAAAAACAAAACTTAAAATATTTAGTTTAATTGTCCAACTTGTCCAATTTTATCGAAGTTTGTTGCCTTGAAATTTTGAGTTCACCCAACTTTTCTTTTTCTGCAGTGTGATATCTCGCCATTTTCCATGGTTTTCTTGATAATAACTAAAATTAGTATCAAGAAAACCATGGGAAATGTCTAGATATCAGCTCTTAAATTCAACTTTTATACGCTATTTTTGTTGTTATCGTACCTTTAGTTGTACCAGACATTAAAATGAAAACAAGGGTGGCCTAATATTTTTTTCCATGACTATATAAGTTAGACAAATTGTCCACAAATGGAGACTATCTTTTACTGTGGCTACTTTCCCTTTTTGCCACTGTTTAATAAGACCAACAACAGAAGATATTTTTATTTATCCCACAATTATTTTTGCTCTTAAACAAAACTTGATCACACCTTCAGAATCAAACTCTCTTCTTTAGACAAACAGTCTGTGGTTTCTGTAAAAGCCTTTAACTGGACTTTATCTCACCATAAGACGTTTTGTGCTTGTTTTTTCTGTGTGTTTCTTTTAAGGCTTTTTTGTTGCATGTGTTTTCGCTTTTATTTATGACTCTACTTGTTTTTAACACTAGGTTTTTATGATTGTTATTGTGTTTGCTTTAAGCTTTGTTTGTTCTTATTGCTTTTGTGGGGGTTTTTTGTGCATGTTTTATGGTCTTTTATTGCTTTTTTTATTCTTGTGAAGCACTTTGTAAATGTTTTTTCTGTGAAAGGTACAAAACTAAATAAATGTATGATGATTTTTATATTATGAAGACAAATTTACATGAAAACAAGTATCAGAGAGTTGTAGTATACAGAGTTATGGCCATCTTCATTTCATTTTCATTTCACCTTTATTTATTCAGGGAGGGCCAATTGAGAGCAAGCTCTCATTTCCAATGGCGCCCTGATTACAGTACAATACAATTTTAACACATTACACTACATATCCATAATAATATATAATCAACAGAAGCACAATAAATTCAATGAGCACATACACATTCAGAAATCATAAGATTAATAAGAATGTCTTTAAAATGATTAAAAGGAATCAGTGTATCCAACTGAAGCTGTGACAGTAAATTATTCCATTTAAAAGGAGCGAAATAAACAAAAGCGAATTTCCCGACTAGGGCTGGTCGATATGGTCCTAAAAGAATATCACGATATTTCAGCCTATTTTTGCGATAATGATATTCTTGACGATATTACCAAATACTTAAAAATATAAAGAAAATATGATATTTTTTTTAGTCTGTATAAATAAATAATAATTTTAAATGTAGTGTGAAGTGCAAATCTCAACAGTTGCCAAATAAAAAAAAATTACTCTTGAATCTAGAGTATGAGAAAATTATAAAAATAAGCATTTAGGGGTTCCGGGGGCATATTTTAATGACATTTTGTAAAGGAGAATAAAGGTTCTTGTATGTTTTATTTAAGGCATCTTATTTTGACAGTCTTCTTGTAAGTTCTGTGGTGGATTCTCTTAACACATCGTGCTCTTATTTTGAAAGCTGCATGTGTCTAGCGACAGAGAGTAAGTAGCTTTTTATGATTAAAACAACTTTAACCACTACATCAAGTAGTAGAAATGTTGCCAATATCATGATATGCATTTTTTTGAACCATAAAAAAAATATACCGATATTATCGTGAACGATACGATATGGCACAGCCCTAATCCCAACCTCCGTTTTAATAGCAGGGATATTAAGAGCCAGTGGGTTATATGAACGAGTTGGAAAGTTAAAAGATCTGAAGCTCACTAGGCTCGATAAGTAGAATGGTAGTTTTTTTTAGTAGTGCCTTATAAATAAACAATATACAGTGTTGCTCCCTTCTTAGAGCCAGGGAAGTCCAACCAACATTGTGATAGAGGTGGCAGTGAGGGGTCATAAACCCATCGCCACTAATAAATCTAACGGTGTGTTCAGACCGGACGCGTAGCGAATATTTCGCGCGACAAGATTACATACAAAGTCAATGCAAACACGCGAATAGACGCGAATTTTTGCCGGCGGCGCGAATGAAACAACGCAAATTCGCGCGAGTTCAATAAATTTAACTTTGGCGAAATATTCGCGTGACGCTGTGTCGGGACAGCCTATCAGCATTGAGATTCTGGACGACAGTGACGTCATGCATCCCGGGAACCCGCCTTTTCCAGAAAAATGGAGGAGAAACTTATTGTTGCGGTCTGTGGGCTTCCCGAGCTTTTTGACACATCATCACCCTCCTACCGCAACCGGAACCATAAAGATCTTGCCTGGAGGAGGGTGAGTGAGGTCACCGGTCTGCCTGATAAGTTGTGACAATGTGATTTCAGCTATCTGTTGTAGCTACCAAGGTTATAATAGTTTGGGATTTTTCATTAGTTTTAGTTTTAATTTCGTTGTGAATTTTTGTTTTCAAATTCAGTTAGTTTTAGTTAGTTTTTAGAGTGAGTTTGCTAGTTTTAGTTCAGTTTTTATTTTTTGAAAATGCTTAGTTTTAGTTTAGTTTTTATTAGTTTTAGTGTAGTTTTAGTTTTTTTTGGATTGGGCTATGTGTTGGGTGCGAGATTCAAAGTGGTCATAATAAATTTTGCCTTTATTTCCTTTGGTTTATCATCTCAGCCCCAATAAGGTTATTAACTGTTTTGTATTTTGGTTCTAGTGTAAACATCCCAGTCTCAGTAAACATATTCACCATGTGTTGCATGTTCAAATAGAAACACTGAATTATGAATGAAAAAAGTTAACAAAAATGAAAACTAAGGACATTTTCACTATAATTTTAGTTAGTTTTAGTTAGTTTTGTAACCACAAAATACAGTTTCAGTTAGTTATCGTTTTTTAAAAAACTCTAGTTTTTATTTTTATTTCAGTTAACGAAAATGTTTTTTCAATTCTAGTTTTCGTTATTTCGTTAGTTTTAATAGTTCATAATAACCTTGGTAGCTACTTCTCTACAAAGTTAGCATTAGCATTAGCAGCCTTCGCCGGCCGGCATATTTATCTGAAAATTCTCGAGTTATTTACTTGCGACGCGAAAATTCGCTACGCGTCCGATCTGAACACACCGTAATAACAGAATGATAAATTGTATCAACTGCACTCTCAACATATGAATGGAAGCAAAGAAAGTGATTTGTTAATTGTATAAACAGGTCTACAGAGTAGTTTGAGTCTATATTCCCGTAGCATTTTGTTTTGTTTTGCATGCCTGTGGTATCTATATCCTGACAAGATAATAACCCATATTTGCAACATGTTGACATGACAGACTACTCAGACATTGCTCAATACCAGCGGGATACAATAACACAGATCCTGCTCTCCCCAGTGCAATATGAATTTCTTCCTACATCAGCACAAATATGCCTCACACACAGACAGAGACGGACAACCAAACACACACACACACACACACACACACACCCTCAGGCTGCAGCTCTGTCAGCAAAAGCGACAACAGGTGTCAACGTCTCAGTGGTGCTGAAGTAGCTCCAGTTCATGCAGCAGGTCAAAAGGTCATTAGACTTTTGCAGCTTTATACCAAAGACATCCTTTAGCTTCTGCAAACCTCACTGACAGTAACACTGTTACTAGCTCAGGTGCCTGCAAATCCTGATAATTCCCACTTATAATACTGAGCCATAAAACACCAGCAGCGAGATGCATAAAACTGTAAATTCATGACTGAAACTGTGTGTATGCACAAAGGCAGAAATGTGCATACCTGTTGTTGTCAGATTTATAAAGCTGCGTGTGGTGAAACTTGTTAAACTGGGATAACAAGCACAAGAATCATTTCTACACCAACAGTTTTCCATTTCCAAAAATAGATAAAGAAACGCCCTTAAACTGGACTTGTGACCGCTCGACCACTCATTAGACCCGTCAGTGAAAAACGGGTTCTCCAACAGATCAGCTGTCACAACACATGCACGGCTGTGGCTATTTGTAGCGTCCGTGGTGTTAATTCACCATGTTAAAGTCTCAATCATCATTATATAAACGTAAGAAGGATGATCTATGATTCATTCTTCGTGCTCAGGTAGAAAATTAGTTTATGATCACAATCCAGGATCAAATGAACAGAACAACATAGTTGTTGCATCTTCTCTCGCTGTCACTATAGTTTGGTTGTAATCAAAGTGGCTATTTTCATGCATGAGTCTTCTATGAAGAGAAGAAGTTATAAATTCACATACGCCACAAAAACTGGAACAACAGGAAAGCAACATGATAAAATGGTTGCATGAACCTGCACTCAGCAGGAATTGTCAGAAAATGTAAACTCACGTTGGATGTGATCCACACAAAAACCATGCAGGGGTTATCCATGTATTATCTGATCTTATCCTTGGTATATTATTTGTTTGTCATGAATTTTTTTCAACCATGTTACAACTGAATCTCACATTGTTATAATTCAGGCTCCACAGCGTCCACTTTCGGTTTAATTCTCACTTCTTTTCTTGAGTGGGCTATGATGATAGACACATGTAGGTTTTTTTTTTTTTTTTTTGGAAATATTGCAAAAGTAGATGGAAGAGTGAAAACCCATCAAATATTAAGAATTTAACAACTGTTGTTTGTACGTCAATTCACAACATGCTGTTCAAAATAGTTTCAAAATAAAAGTTCATGTCGTTACCCGGCTGTCAGGTGTCTCTCCTGGACATTTCAGCGATGGCAAAATGTTTCGTTACCACAACGAGCATATGAGTGTGCATTCAGCAAACATAAAAACCAGTATGCCAATATTTAACATGTTGTTGAAGCCCAACCTCCCAGGTGTTAGCACTGTTCTCAACCCACTCAGCTATCCTATCTGTTAGATAATAAGAGACTCCTTCGGTGGCCCTGAGAGCTCACAGCGCTGCAACTTAAGAAAACACATGCAAATACACAAAATGCAAGCAAATTGAGAGAACATCTTCATCCATTTGACAACACAACTCAGCATTTAGAGAACTCACCGCAAAGACCACAACACAACACAATAATAAAACGTGATGCAAAGACCAAAAAAACAACAGAGGCTAACGTTAGCGGGCTAGCTAGACCAAGACCAACTCGGTGCCGTTGAGAGAGACCAACTAAAACGTGTATCATCCATTTATTTGATTTGTTTAGAACCTGGCCACGGGATATGACTGTCATTAACTTGCATTGTAGCGAAATCCGTGTCAGTTTCACGGAAATTTGAGTGAATCCGTGGCTATTCCACGGATTTTGAGTTAAGCAAATCCGTGGCTATTTCACAGATTCCTGTGAGACCAGGTTGTTCGTTTAACTGCAATGTGATTAATACAGACTAGCATGCTAACGCTGGTGGGCTAACGCTATAAATCACATTATAACGTGAAATTATCATTATCTTAAAATAACTTGATAATATCACTAGCGTGTCCAGACGTGTGCATCTCTTCATCTTCTTCTTGTCCTGGAGACACTGAGGTTGTGTTGTGGTCTATTTGCAGCGCTTTTTCTTATTGTGTTGTGTTGTTGTCTTTGCAGCGTGTTTTCTAAAATTTTTGAAGATGTTCACTCAAGTTGCTTGTGTTTTTTGTATTTGCACGTGTTTCCTGAAGTTGCAGCACTGTGAGCCCTCAGGGCCACCGTACTCTACTCATCTTTTGGCAAAAAAAAAATTCTGAAAGAAATTTTTCCCATGCACATGAAAGACGGCTTCAATTAAGACTTTGGCTCAAACACCTCAGGGTTTAAACAACAAAATTAATTGATTGATTTATTGATTGATTTATTGTCTTTATTTCGAACATGCAAGCAATAAAAAAAAAAAACAAGTTTAAATATTAATAGATGAATAAATAAAAAACAAAACAAAAAAGCAAAAAGATTGAAAAAACAGACACTTTCTGCAAGCTCGAAAGGGGGTAAGAAGAAGTAAAAAAACTTATCTAGTCCTAACCCTTAATGGGTCAGTATATACATACATATATGAATAATCAATATAGTCACATACAGATATTATAAATGATTATATATATACATATACTATAAACAATTTATATTACATTGTGTATTGTAGATTACTATATATATATATATATATATATATAGATAAATATTATAAACATAAATACAATTACCATGTATATTACAAAATTACAGTCTACATAAGTCCATGTTACAGAGGATTTTCTAAATGTCTGTACTTTGTAAAGATGATGTCTTTATATATGTTTTTAAACTGTCTTAGATCAATACTATATTTCACATGTCGGTATTTATCAGTGACATAATGCTCAAAGCAGTTGAGTAATACTAGTCCTAGTCCAAAGTATCACTTACATTTATTGTTTTACTGTTTTTAGTATTTTATTGTTTTTATTTATACCTATTTGTGTATGATTTATTCTATTTTAATAACTGTACAGCACTTTGGTCAACTGAGGTTGTTTTTAAATGTGCTCTATAAATAAACTTTGACTTGACTTGACTTACTGATTACAACCATTTCACATCCAAATATATTGTCGATGAAATGATGAAGTTAAAAATAAAAAAAAGGACAAAACAATGTAACCATGTGGCCGACCACCTCGTAGCCCTGGAGCAGTTTTTAGCCTGCTCTCTGCCACTGATGACAGGAAGTTTCCGCCTCTTCAACAGTGTCAGATAATGAGCATCATGTAAGCTGGTGAAGCTGTGTTAGCATCACATAATCCAAAAGTCTGACTTGATGCTCATTCATGTGTCTCCTTCTGCTGCTGCGGTCTGTTTCCATCATTAAAATCCCAGAAATCGACTTTAGAGTGAGAGGTCCTGACACTGAATGGCCTGAACTCCTGATGAGGACCGCTTCATTGTTTCCTCACCTGCTGCTGGTGTATCTGAGCTGCTGCTCGTCTCAGTCTGGCCCGGCCGACTGATGGATTTCCAAACTCTGCATCAGCCAAAGCTATTAAGTGGTCTGCTGGAGCGAAATGGCTTTACCGTTGCCGAGGTGCTGCGATTGGCTCAGCGATTCCTGCTGCTATTGTCTCAGACCTCTGTGACTAAGTTAATTTCTTGCCAGACAAGCACAAACACGTATATGCTGACACACACAATAAATAACAAGCAAGAAATACAGTGAATCCCATTTCTAACAATGTCTTTTGTTCCCCTTCATTATCGGTGCAGAATTCAGACAGAAGAGGTGACCCGGACCCAATGAATTCCCTTCAGAAACGCCTTTTCTCCTCCGCTGCATGTCTTGCTAGTTTTATTATGAATCTGCCAAAGGCCTCATCCATCATGTATTTGAAATCTCCGAGCTTGTTTTGTGTTTTTTTGTGTTTGTGATTACTGTATTCCACTTTGAGAAGATAGCAGTAAATCCAATTTAATGATTCAGTGACATCGTGCCACTGACTTAATATCAAAAGAGGTGTGGAGAATGTAATGCTCCTTTGATCCCTCTTCAATACTTGGTCTACCTGCTTCTACATTATTCATGGTCACATTTAAGTCTTAAAGCTTTACTTTACATCCATGCTGACAGACAGACGGGAGGCCCGGAGGAATTGAGGCCCTCTGTGATTTAAGTGCCTGACATGGTTGGCCAAACACAGAACTGGATTTCCCAGTACAGAACACACTGAATGCAGTTATTTCCCATAAGACCTTGTACACACACAAGGGACTCATGGCAACAATAGTGAGACTAAAGAAGAGTCAGGAAAGAAAAGAGTTTTTTCTTAAAAAAAAAAAAAGAAAAAAGCATGTTCAACAAAGAGCCTTTTAGAATGACTAAAGTTCAGCGGATCTGAATATCTTTTATAGAGATTTTCTACTATATGTTGTATCGTTACAAGAGTGAGATAGAGTGGGGCAGCACGATATAACTCATAAAGAAGGACAGATAAGGTTCAAAACTAGTTTTGGTTTTATAAGTCGAAGAACAAACTTCTCATAGCCATCTATACCTAGACATATAACCAGCGTCTATGCGTAGAACAGATATCAGCACTGGTGTGTAACCATACATCGATATATCAATTCATCTGAACGATCCGACTGCATCGATGCATATCGCCGTCTTTTATATACGCTTTTACTTTACAAATATATATATATTTTTACACAAATATATATATATATATATATATTTACACAAATATATATATATATATATATATATATATATATATATATATATACACAAATATATATATATATATATTTACACAAATATATATATATATATATTTTTTACACAAATATATATATATACATATTTTTACACAAATATATATATATACATATTTTTACACAAATATATATATATTTTTTTTACACAAATATATATATTTTTTTTACACAAATATATATATATATATATATATATATATATATACTGCAAAAAAGCCAACTTGTATTTTTTGGCCTAAAACAGTGATTTAAGTTGGTGAGCAGACTCAAAAACAAAACTTCAAATATTTTGTTTAATTGTCCAACTTCAAATTCAAAAAATCAAAGTTTGTAAATTTTATCAAAGGTTGTAGAAATGTTTAGTTCACCCAACTTTTCTTTTTTTGCAGTGTATATATATATATATATATAACTGATCTTGGGAATGGTCTATGTTCATAATTGAAAGATCATTACAGGCACTTTAAGATAACCTCCCCCAAAAATGTGCACTTTAATGCAATGTGGCAATTTGAATTTGAATGTCTGGTACAACTAAAGGTACATTTGTTTGGACAACTATAATGACAAATACATGTATATTGTAAATTACTATATAAATATAAATATTATAAACATAAATACTAATACTAATAAATACTAATAAATACATACTAATACATTTGCAACTTTTTTCTCAAAATATTACCTGAAGTTACCAAATATAGTTGTTTGCCTGATAACGGGTTAAGGCAGATTTAGCAGCAGCTGTATGAAGTCACAGGGAAATGTGGAGTCTCAGAGTAGTTGGTCACGTCCTCTCTCTGCTCTGTCCCGTCCTTTGTGGTGAGGAGGGTCTATAGCCGCCGTGCTGCTCTGTCTGGAGGTTTTATCTGGCTGTTTTCTCTGTGCTGCTGTCTCTTTTGGCTGGGTGATAGAGGGAAGGCCTGCCGTCCCAGATAAACCCTCCCTCTGTTCTCCCGGCAGCCCGTCAGGCTTCCTGTTTGCTGCAGGCGTCATAGAAAATGTTCCCACAACCATTAGACACCAACACGTCTGCTGGTGACAAGTTGGCCACCATGACTGGAGCAGATAACGGAGGAGGTGGGAGGAGGAACAGGTAAACAGGTACACAGATGGTACAGGAGGGGGGAGGGGCATGGGAATGAGGAAATGTGCATCTTACCAAGTCATTTAGTTTAGTATTAAGTCGCAAAATCTTATTAGTTTCGACCAGCGAAAGTCAATTTATTGGTCAGCCCACATGCTTTTTTAAAACTTTTCTGCACATTTGGTTCGTTGGCAGAGTTCCTGGGATTATTGTTGCAGCAAATCCAGAAATATACATACCGTATTTCCTCAAATAGTAGCCAGGGCTTCTATTAATAAAAAATCAGTTTGGTCTTGCTTCAACCGATGTTCTCTTACCTAAAAATTAATCTTGTTATATTTGTCTGTGTATCTTTCTGTACATGTGACTCTATGCTGAAGGACCTCCTGTGGTATTGGCAAACCGGAATCGAATCGTTCCATAAAAGCAGCTTTTGGTAAAGTTGGTAAAGTCATTTTGTGTCTTTTTTTTATCTTTTTGTGGTCAATTTGTGTCTTATTTGGTAATTTTGTGTCTTTTTTGGTCATTTGTGACTTTTTTTGGTCATTTTGTGTCTTTTTTTGGTCAATTTGTGTCTTTTTTTTTTTTGTCATTTTGTGTCTTTTTTTTTGGTCATTTTGTGTCTTTTTCGAATTGTTCCATAAAAGCAGCTTTTGGTAAAGTTGGTAAAGTCATTTTGTGTCTTTTTTTTATTTTTGTGGTCAATTTGTGTCTTTTTTGGTAATTTTGTGTCTTTTTGTTGGTCATTTTGTGTCTTTTTTGGTCATTTATGTCTGTTTTTGTCATTTTGTGTATTTTTTTTGGTCAATTTGTGTCTTTTTTTGGGTCATTTTGTGTCTTTTTTTTTGGTCATTTTGTGTCCTTTTCGAATCGTTCCATAAAAGCAGCTTTTGGTAAAGTTGGTAAAGTCATTTTGTGTCTTTTTTTTATCTTTTTGTGGTCAATTTGTGTCTTTTTTGGTAATTTTGTGTCTTTTTGTTGGTCATTTTGTGTCTTTTTTGGTCATTTATGTCTTTTTTTGGTCATTTTGTGTCTTTTTTTGGTCAATTTGTGTCTTTTTCAAATCGTTCCATAAAAGCAGCTTTTGGTAAAGTTGGTAAAGTCATTTTGTGTCTTTTTTTATTTTTGTGGTCAATTTGTGTCTTTTTTTTGGTAATTTTGTGTCTTTTTGTTGGTCATTTTGTGTCTTTTTTGGTCATTTATGTCTTTTTTTGTCATTTTGTGTATTTTTTTGGTCAATTTGTGTCTTTTTTTTTTGGTCATTTTGTGTCTTTTTAGAATCGTTCCATAAAAGCAGCTTTTGGTAAAGTTGGTAAAGTCATTTTGTGTCTTTTTTTTATCTTTTTGTGGTCAATTTGTGTCTTTTTTGGTAATTTGGTGTCTTTTTGTTGGTCATTTTGTGTCTTTTTTGGTCATTTATGTCTTTTTTTGTCATTTTGTGTCTTTTTTTGGGGGTCATTTTGTGTCTTTTTTTGGGGGTCATTTTGTGTCTTTTTCGAATCGTTCCATAAAAGCAGCTTTTGGTAAAGTTAAGTTAAGTTAAGTTAAGTTTCCATGGGTTTTCCACAACAAAGAGTCCAGGTTGCATTTAAAAAGTATATAAATATCTGGTTCCACTTCCCCCTGTGACACATTTTCACTTGGTTTAAACAAAGAAAAGTTCAGTTAAACTGACTGCTGCTTTCAATTGTATTACCTCAGCTTCCAAAATGTCCCATGTGGAAATTATATTTGCAGTGTAATTGTATTTATCCCCTTCAGATGAAAGAATTGAGTTAGAGCTGGAAACAATATCTTAAGACTCAATACCAGTTGACAGCATGTTATAACTTTGTGTAAGGTGATGAAGGATGACAGACGGAGAACAGAGACAGAGTCCAGGACTGAGGAAAGGACGGTCGGGGATCCTAATCTATTTCTTTCGTGAGGCTCATTTCAAACTTATGGTCCCTGCTGCAACACTGAGCTGTCAGCTTATTAGTTCCACCTTCACACAAATTATACAACAAGACAAACATCACATGACTTCCGTGGGTTTTATAAATCAGACAAATGAGAGCTTTCAGTTTTGTGCTAGTTCTGGCTACAGCTTTGTTCTTCAGCTTTTCACACAGCTATTTCATCAGATTACTGAGAATAATGTGGAGGAAAAAAATAAAAAAATCCTGATAAAAATATCCTGTAAACAAGAAAAAAGCAAAAATCCAGAGAGATGTTCCTCATGTGCAGTTTTGCCTCATGAAGAGAGCGTTGGCTGTTCAATGCCACACACACATACAGTCCACAAACAATTAAATCAACAACTGATGTTATTGTTTAGATCAGCTATTCTCAACCTTGGGGTCGGGACCCCAGTTCGCGGTCGCGAGATGATTTCTGGGGGTCGCCAAATCATTTTGGAAGTCAGCTCTGTCTCCACTGTGTTAAAGTGTTCATGTGTTTTAGTCTTTTTGGTCATTTTGTGGTCAATTTGTGTCTTTTTTGTGTCTTTTTTTTTTATCATTTTGTGGTCAATTTGTGTCTTTTTTGGTAATTTTGTGTCTTTTTGTTGGTAATTTTGTGTCTTTTTTGGTCATTTATGTATTTTTTTGTCATTTTGTGTCTATTTTTGGTCAATTTGTGTCTTTTTTTGGGTTATTTTGTGTCTTTTTTATCATTTTGTGGTCAATTTGTGTCTTTTTTTGTAATTTTGTGTCTTTTTGTTGGTCATTTTGTGTCTTTTTTGGTCATTTTGTGTCTTTTTTAGTCATTTTGTGTCTTTTTGTGGTCATTTTGTTTCTTTTTTGGTCATTTATGTCTTTTTTGTCATTTTGTGTCTTTTTGTGGTCATTTTGTGTCTTTTTTTGTCATTTATGTCTTTTTTTGTCATTTTATGTCTTTTTTTGTCATTTTGTGTCTTTTTTTGGTCATTTTGTGTTTGTTTTTTTGTGTCTTTTTGTGGTCATTTTGTTTCTTTTTTGGTAATTTTGTGTCTTTTGTTGGTCATTTTGTGTCTTTTTGTTGGTCATTTTGTGTCTTTTTTGGTCATTTATGTCTTTTTTTGTCATTTTGTGTCTTTTTTTGGTCAATTTGTGTCTTTTTTTTGGTCATTTTGTGTCTTTTTTTAGTCATTTTGTGTCTTTTTGTGGTCATTTTGTTTCTTTTTGGGTGATCTGAACTGTGCGTGTGAAATTCTGTTCAGTGAGCGGGGGTCGCGGACAACATGCGTGTTAAATTGGGGGTCGCGACTCAAAAAGGTTGAGAACTACTGGTTTAGATTATAAGGTGTACCTATAGGAAAAACCACTTTGTGTGTTCTGCCATCTTGCAGTGCCAGCATTACCATGGCAAGTCAAAGTGACTCATTAGTGGACGACAATGATAATTGTACAGCGCTTTTCCAGTCCTTAGTAACCACTCAACATCTTGCCCAAGGACACTTAAAATATAAATAATATGTAATCCCTACACAACTGCACGACTGCAAAAGCGCTATATAAGTAGAGGTCCATTTACCATTTACTTCCAGTTCTTCCCCAGATTTGTGACTTTTCTAGATTAAAGACGATCCAACAGTTATAACCATAATCAGCAGGGTAATCAATTTAAAGGTCAACATGAAAACCAACCTTTGAGGTAAAAGAGCCACACTGAGTCGTTGCATAAAATTATTGAATAGAATTGTTTTGTTTTTCGTGCTATGTCTGATTTAACCCATTTAGGCCTAAAACGCCTGTAAAAAAAAAAGGCCTCTAAAACCTTTGGGTGATTTTAAAATAACCCCCTAAAACCTGAAGTTTTCTGGAAATTCAACAGAAGTGTCAACGCTTCTACTAAATAATAGATTTTTCAGCCTCTGTAGCAGATAGAAATGAAATTCAAAAAGTATTTTTGAGAGCTTATACCTGTGGCTTTCATGAGAAATTGAGTTTATTTGTCCAAACCTTCAATAAAGTTTTTTTTTTTTTTAAATCAACGTGTTACATTGCGACACTCCCACATGTATTCTGATGCATTTCATCGGCCAAGAGACCGAAAATAGGTGGAAATAACTACAAATACTACAAAACGACGTATCCGCTTTCCCGGCTTTAATGGGTTAATGTGTCTGTTTGTCTTATTTACCAGATTAAACTGTGAAACTAGACATATCTCTACTTTCATAAGCTCTAGCTTGAGGTTGCTATGACGACTGTCACAGAGGAGCGTTTCTGGGTCCTGTCCTGATTGACGCGCCAAAACAACAGCAGGGCATTGTGGGATTTGTAGTATTAGCTGTAAATGCGCCGTATAATACCGGCGGGTCAGCTTTTATAGTACAATAATAAGATAATAATTTGGTATTGCCTCGCGGGCCAAATAAAATTACACTGCGGGCCAAATCCACAGAAGACATAAAAATGACCAAAAAAGACACAAAATGACCAAAAAAAACACAAAATGAGAAGATAATAACAAAAAAAATCCATGAAGACATAAAAATGACAAAAAAAGACACAAAATGACCAAAAAAGACACAAAATAACAAAAAACAGACACAAAAAAGACATATAAATGAGTTTGACACCCCTGCATTAAAGCATGTCCACATGATCCAGTAGAATTCTCTCTCGCACACTCTTGTAAAACCAATGTATAACAGATTTTAAATGATGATGGTTATTTTTTTCCCCCTAGTTACAAAATAAACATTTCTGAGAGGGAATGAATTGTTTTCGGCATCATCCATTCATCAAAAGTGCTGCATTGTATCAGTTTGCCAGGAAACTGAGCCATCTGTGGACAATCTGAGGTCAGTGTGAATGTGGAGGGAACATCCACTCTAGTGCCACACGAAGCGCCAGGCAGCGAGGACGACTCCGAGCTGGCAGATGAGACCACCTGGCCCTGCCAGACTGTCAGCCTATTTATACCCAGGACAATCATTTGCACCAGCACTGCTCCGAACCATTTACAAGGAGATCCAGAGTTGTTGGAGGGGAGGAGGGGGGGTCTAATATAGATTCACATGACCTTCTGCCATCTTTTACCCTGTGAGGTTTTCCCACAGGAGTAAACCAGTGACAGTGTTTTCTCCTCTGCCTGCTGTCACCTACCTATCAGAGCCACCAGGGAGACATTAATGATGTTTGAACACAGTGGCGGGTCTAGACCAGTTTAACTGTGGGGGCCAAGGAGGGGCCAGTGTTTAATCAGAGGGGCATATTAGCACATGAAAAAATGGCAGAGATTATATTTAAGCATTCAAAATCTTTGAATGTCTTGAAAAAGACACAAAATGACCAAAAAAAGACACAAAATGACCAAAAATGACACAAAATGAGAAGACAATAACCAAAAAAAATCCACAGAAGACATGAAAATGACATAAAAAGACACAAAATGACCAAAAAAAGACACAAAATGACTAAAAAAAGACACAAAATAACTAAAAAAAGACACAAATGACACCAATGACAAAAAAGACACAAAATAACTAAAAAAGACACAACAACAGACACAAAATTACCAAAAAAAGACACAAAAAGACACAAATGACCAAAAAAGACACAAAATGAGAAGACAATAACAAAAAAATCCACAGAAGACATAAAAATGACCAAAAAAGACACAAAATGACCAAAAAAGACACAAAATGACAAGACAATAACAAAAAAAATCCACAGAAGACATAAAAATGACAAAAAAGACACAAAATGACCAAAAAAAGACACAAAATGACTAAAAAAAGACACAAAATAACTAAAAAAAGACACATAAATGACACCAATGACAAAAAAGACACAAAATAACTAAAAAAGACACAACAACAGACACAAAATTACCAAAAAAAGACACAAATGACCAAAAAAGACACAAAATGACCAAAAAAGACACAAAATGAGAAGACAATAACAAAAAAATCCACAGAAGACATAAAAATGACCAAAAATGACACAAAATGACCAAAAAAGACATAAAAATGACCAAAAAAGACACAAAATGACCAAAAAAGACACAAAATGACAAGACAATAACCAAAAAAATCCACAGAAGACATAAAAATGACAAAAAAAGACACAAAATGACCAAAAAAAGACACAAAATAACTAAAACAGACACAAAAAAGACACATAAATGACACCAATGACAAAAAAAGACACAAAATAACTAAAAAAAGACATAACAACAGACACAAAATTACCAAAAAAAGACACAAAATGACCAAAAAAGACACAAAATTACCAAAAATGACACAAAATGACCAAAAATGACACAAAATGAGAAGACAATAACCAAAAAAAAATCCACAGAAGACATAAAAATGATCAAAAAAGACACAAAATGACCAAAAAAGACACAAATGAACTAAAACAGACACAAAAAAGACACATAAATGACACTGATGACAAAAAAGACACAAAATAACTAAAAAAGACAACAACAGACACAAAATTACCAAAAAAAGACACAAAAAAAAGTCCAAAGACCAAAAAAGTTACTTTACAAAGACATGAAAAGGATTCAAAAATGGACAAAAAAGCCCTTTAAGACTCCATGGAGTTAAACTATTATACAATGTAACATTCTGGGTTCCTTTTGTGTACAGTAAGATATTGTTTGAACAAAAAAGAGGTTGCTCATCAGCAGAACTCATATTAGGCACGTCATTTTTTTCAGGTAAAGATGGTCTTTCCCCATAAATTGGCTGTATAATACTGTACGATGCACCAGGTAAAAGTACTAATAATGTGTATTAGTACACATCATGTTCAGGTGATAAATAAACACTGTTGCGTTTTTAAATCTCTGCAAAATCTACAAAGTGAATTCAAACCATCAACCTTTTAACAGTGGAAGTGTTCCATAATGTGCAGGTTTGGTGTTTCTTTATATGTGAAATCTTTTTCTAAAACAACAGAGAGTCACTTAATGTGTCACAGAGTGAAGGGGGGGGGGGAGTATTTGCTGGAGCTTCTATTAGTCAGCCTTTTTAATGAATAGACATCCTGTCCTTTGGCTCTCCTTTGAAAAGAGGAAAGGCTGGAGGTAGAGGAGGCTAAAGACATTGTAATTAGTTATTGAGTGGGCTGGGCGCCCGCTGCAGTGGACAATGTCAGCCAGTGTAACATGAGAGATTCACTGGGTGGGTGACATTAGTCTATTTGCTTTCTGTCACCTTTCAAGACACCCACGGAAGTTTTAGATAGTGTCAGGCTGTCTGACTTTGGCTGTCTATCAACAACATTCTCAAGCCCAAATGGGGAAAACAGAGCTTAACCTTCAGATCAATAAAACCTATTCCTTTGCGATAATAAATCAATAGTTTTCTGCAGGTGGAAAGAGACCTTTCAATTTCACAGCCCTCACAAACAAGACTGTTAGACCGAAATGTCTGTATCTGTGACGTCTTTATGTAAATGTACAGTTTTACTTCTGTGATTGTATCTCATAGTTGTTCCTCATGGTTCACATTGGATACTGTGTCATGTAACAATGACATTATATCCAGAATAACACCATCTGTTGAATGTCATTCCTGTTGCCCTCTTCTCTGTCTGTCCGCACTTTTAACTCTCAATTTAACAGGTCAAAAGTAACTAATTAAGTGTACTTTTTAAAGCGATAGTTGGGATCTTTTTAAGTGGGGTTTTATGAGATATTTCTCCCTCGTCAGTGAATTATCGAACATACAGCAACCTAAAGAAATTATTATTCTTTACTCTGTATTTAGATTATTTTGACTGCTTTACTTTACCAAACTCCATTGAAAAACAGTAATTTTACCTCGCAAAAACACAGGAGTTGCTTATCCACCACTCGCTCAAGCGTTTCGTTTCTGTGACTCTGGAAAATCCGAACCAGCCCAGGTTCCAGACCAGCTGTCTATCAACAACATTCTCAAGCCCAAATGGGGAAAACAGAGCTTAACCTTCAGATCAATAAAACCTATTCCTTTGCGATAATAAATCAATAGTTTTCTGCAGGTGGAAAGAGACCTTGCAATTTCACAGCCCTCACAAACAAGACTGTTAGACCGAAATGTCTGTATCTGTGACGTCTGCCATGCAAAAAAGTTCAAATGATTCTGGTAAAAGAGCAACATATGTTGAGCTAAATTGATGGAAATAACGGCAATATTGCAGGGAGCGAAGCAGCAGTGTGGGTATGAACACATTTTGGCAGCCGCGTTTGTTATGCAGAGAAGAGAGCGAGCTCAGTGTTGTTGAGCGAGGAGAACAGGTGGGAGTTGTATCCATGTGCACAGGTGCAACATAAAAATATGCATGCAGGTTGTGTGTGTGTGTGTGTGTGTGTGTGTGTGTGTGTGCATGTGTTTGTCTGCAGGGTCCCAGAGGTGCACGAGTGCAAAGGAGAGAAATATGCAGTGCTGGCAGAGCGGACGTGTCTAATGCCTGGTGCTTGGACACTTGTAAAGGATCTGTTTCCCCTTTGGCTCAGTGCTGGACAGTGATCACAGGGAGGAAGAGCAGCGGCTCCTGCAGCAGTGTAAAGTAAGATTCTGTGATATAACTGCATTAGGTCCTGAGACAGCTGGTATTTATAGACAGGCACATCCCGGACCACCCTTCAGCAAAAGGGGGGGACGTTATAGACCCACAAAGTCCTTGTAATGAGATGGTCAGGGTAGATGGTTGGGTCAACAATACATCAATCTCAGGACCCATCAGCTGTCTGCCTGAAGGCAATTTAGCATCCAGGGGACGTTATTTGTGGGGTTCCGGTGTAGCTGGCAGGAAATCTGGGCTGAGACTTCCTGTTCCATACACCACTCATTGTTTACAGTCTGATACAGTCTACAGAATTGATTTAGGGTTAAGAGAAAAGTCTACAATCAGATTGTTTCTCTGTAGACTAATTAAAAACAAGTTAATAAACAACCTCAGATGATAGCCAATGGTTCCTGAAGTTGTATTTTGGGCAATAGGTTCTGCCTTTTTTGTCAGACTGTGGCCTCAAGGCACGATCAAATGTGATTGGTCAGTACTACTTTGAGTACAAATGGAATAAAAACTGCCCAAAATTTAGCATTGAAATGAATGGGACGGCCGAAAAAAAATGAGCGAAAAAGAACAATAATTGGAGATTTTTAAACGTCTACTTCTCCGGCATAATTTAACCTAGAGACTCCATTTAAACTTTAAACAGTAGACACAAGTCTTGTGTATCGGTGTATTAATCCACGTTTCGATAGGTCATATAGTTTTTTATCAATCCCTGTTCAATGACCATGATCATTTTTGGAGAAATTCTGAGATTATAATGGGTGTGTATTGCACGGAATGTTCGTGTCACAGTGTGTGACATCATCACCAGAGTGTAGAGGGAGAGAAAAAACTGTCAAAAAATACATTTGAAAACTGCGTTCCAGGCCACAAATTCCACTCTACAGAAATAATTTATACATAGAAACGTAGGAAAATGAGTCTTCTCCCTCACAATCCTCTGGTAAAGCTGTCAGAGTTATAGTTTGGGCGTAGGACGCACAGATGATCCACCAACACCACCAACAGCCTCATTGGCTCCCATATTAAAAACTTTTTAACATGGGAGATTTTGGAAAAAAGGAAGATGGAACAGTTTTTTTTAGATCGCTCTAACAAAGCTATTTTTTTATTTTTCTTTAAAAAAAATCATATGTAGACGTTCAGGAAGAACTCAGGACGCTCAAAGTGAAGTCGGATCAATGATAGGTATTATGGTTTTGCCAAAAATGCTTTCTGTTCGAGGCCAGAAATTCCAGTCCACCTCTGGCTGCTGTCACTCTTTCATTAGCAGGTGTCAGTTAATTCTGTTGATTGCTTTGATCTTTGATGTGATTACAGTTACAGATACACACACATTCATACACATGCTTCAAACGCACGCACCTTTTAACTACGTTTGGCTAACATGGCTTTGTAACCTCAATCATCGTCAATTAGTTAATTTAACTCAAGCTCAAATTTTTCCTTAAACCTCACCAACTCATTCTCATCAAACCTTAACTAGAGCACTGTCACACTATAAAACACTATTCATTTCTGCACAGATTAGTAATTTATTTTTTTCAGACAGTCACAGGTTGACCTGTTCATTTGAGTTTCCCTCAAGATGAATAAAGGATGTAAGAAAAAAAAAAGAAAATGTCACACCGTGGGAGGATTTACACCATCAGGATTTATTTTTTCTTAACTTGCGACCAAAGAGGTCGCTCTCATTAATGGTTTATAACTGACCTTTAAAGCATTAGTAAATTATTTGTTAACCATTAAAAAGTTATAAACCCCTGACTGTTAGAAAGTAGGGCCTTTGAGATATAACATTTACAGAAAGTTATTTTAGTAACAAGTTTATTTATCCAAATAGAGGGTCTTCCAGATGTAGATCAGACAGAGGAACAGTCATAGTATAGCAGCAGTTGCTCCATTACTCACTGTCTGTCTGTGGTTCAGCTGTAAATTACATCATTACCACTGTGCGTCACACTGCTGTAGTGCTTAAAATAAAGACTCAAGTCTCAAGTTTGCACATTGAAGCTGAGATGCTGGTCTATATTTTAGTCTTTTATGAACTTGCAGTCACAATACTCAGGTTTATAGTTTATACAAAAAGCAAAAACCTGATAATGAAAAAATGAGAAATATGTCAGAAGAGGTCAAGAAGCCAAACAGACCTCAACTAAAGTGGAAAAACAAACTACACTGTAACAAATTGCTGTAAGAAAACAGCCAAATTGTGACAGTAACATACTTTTTTTTCCATTAAAAAGGTATTATACTGTAGAGCAGTGGTTCTCAACCTTTTTGAGTCGCGACCCCCAATTTAACATGCATGTTGTACGTGACTCCCGCTCACTGAATACAATCTCACACACACAGTTCAGATCACCCAAAAAAGAAACAAAATGACCAAAAAAGACACAAATTGACCACAAAATGATCAAAAAAAGACACAAAATGACCAAAAAAAGACACAAAATGACCAAAAAAGACAGAAATTGACTACAAAATGATCAAAAAGACACAAAATTACCTAAAAAGACACAAAATGACCAAAAAAGACAGAAATTGACTACAAAATGATCAAAAAAAGACACAAAATGACCAAAAAAAGACACAAAACGACCAAAAAAGACAGAAATTGACAACAAAATGATCAAAAAAGACACAAAATGACCTAAAAAGACACAAAATGTGAAAAGGAGAGGAAAAAATGATATTCAAGAAATAATTGGACATCATGAAGGTATGAACTAAAAAAGAATCAACTTCAAACGTTTTGCTGGTAAAAGTTTGTGACGTTCTGCTCAGACCACACTGAGATATGTGTTTATTTTGGGTTTTTCAGAGTAAAAGACTATGGGGGACAGGCTTTAAAACCCTGATGAAGTGAAGAGATCATTTCCTTTAGAAAGCCACTCTTCCTTTCTTCTGAAGACAGCTTTTCTCATATCTAACTTTAGCTTTTCTCCTTGAAAAAAAAAAATTCTCTTGACCTCTTGACTTGGTGCTTTCATGTCGGCCATGACGGAGCTCGAGGTTCCAGCTAATCTCAGTCAACACACCTCACCCACTATGAAAGACATGTTGGCTCGGACTTGCCGCAAGACAGGGTCCCTTTCAAATCTCAGGTCAATAAGAGGAACTCTAATTGAAACAGACGGAAAGATCTGGCCGAGGGAGAAGTACTATGTTATTAACTGATCTCTAGATAGACTTGTTGGCTCTTAAATTGAGAGGGAAAGGAGCAGACCTGATGCTAGATAATCCATTGTTCCCCCCAGACACAGGACCGCCTTCTCGGCTTCATCCGCAGCCAGAATATAGCCAGCAGGCCCAGTATCGCCCAGCTGAAACCGAAAACGGGTCGAAGTAAAAGTGGAAAAATGCTCCCAGAGACAGCTCAAAGTATTCAACACTAATAACTTGACAGCTTTGATAAATTAAAAATTGACACGCAGGGTCCTGAGGTGTTAACTTCACAGTAAATAATATCTCCTCAGTGACAGACAGGAGTGTGCGTCTCTCTTCCCAATGTCAAATGAGATAAATATCTCGTGTGTGAGCTTTCGTATTGTATGTGTGTGTGTGTGTGTGTGTGTATGTGGTGGAAGAGGGACTGCATCGACTTGTGAACCCCAAGGTTGAGAATAGCTGCTTAAAATAAAGACTGTCTCAAGTTTGAACATTGAAGCTGAGATGCTGGTCTATATTTTAGTCTTTTATGAACTTGCAGTCACAATACTCAGGTTTATAATTTATACAAAAAGCAAAATCCTGATAATGAAAAAACAAAATGACCAAAAAAAGGAAACAAAATGACCAAAAAAGACACAAATTGACCACAAAATGATCAAAAAAAGACACAAAATGACCAAAAAAGAAACAAAATGACCAAAAAAGACACAAAATGACCTAAAAAGACACAAAATTACCAAAAAAAGACACAAAATGACCAAAAAAAGAAACAAAATGATCAAAAAAAGGAAACAAAATGACCAAAAAGACACAAATTGACCACAAAATGATCAAAAAAAGACACAAAATGACCAAAAAAAGACACAAAATGATCAAAAAAAGACACAAAATGACCAAAAAAAGACACAAAATGACCAAAATAGCTGCTGTAGAAAACAGTGCATTCTGGGCAATATTCGTAGGTAGTTTACTGTTTACCATAAAATACTGTAATATACCGTAAATAGCATTGCATTCTGGGAGTTATGGTAGAATCAACAGCAGAGAGGCTGAGAAAATACAGAAAGCTGCTGTATTTCTAGAGGAGATATTCAGCCAACTCTGGTCTTTCCTTTCTCGGAACATCCATTTTAATCCTACATTTCTTGAGCAAATCACAGTGTAAGTTGAACTATGTTTTATTTGTTAGATGATGTTTGCACGATCAGTATTTTACTGTTAAATCAAGGATATACAGGATTGTACTGTAATGACCAAAAAAAGGAAACAAAACGACCTAAAAAGACACAAAATGACCAAAAAAAGACACAAAATGACCAAAAAAAGAAACAAAATGACCAAAAAAGACAGAAATTGACCAAAAAAGACATTAAGTGACCAAAAAGACTAAAACACATTGACACACGCCGACTTCCAAAATGATTTGGCGACCCCCAGAAATCATCTCGCGACCCCAATTGGGGTCCCAACCCCAAGGTTGAGAATAGCTGCTGTAGAAAACAATGCATTCTGGGCAATATTTGTAGGTAGTTTACTGTTTACCATAAAATACTGTAATATACCATAAATAGCATTGCATTCTGGGAGTTATGGTAGAATCAAGAGCAGAGAGGCTGAGAAAATACAGAAAGCTGCTGTATTTCTAGAGGAAACATTCAGCCAACTCTGGTCTTTCCTTTCTTGGAACATCCATTTTAATCCTGCATTTCTTGAGCAAATCACAGAGTAATATCTCGTGTGTGAGCTTACGTATTGTACGTGTGTGTAGGGATGGGTACCAAATTCGGTACTTTTATAGGTACCGACCGAATTCCGTCGGTACTACTGAGTACCGATTCATGTAAAATCAAACGGTATCATGTTTCGGTTAACTTTAAACTGATCATTGATTTCAACCTGTTTTCATTTAACGTCTTTGATTAACAAGCGTGCTGACGATCGCACTATTTTTTATTTATTTATTTACCTCCTCGTCTGGTCCTGTCTGCTCACCGCGGCCACTAGCTGCTGCCCTCTTCCACCCCGGCGCAGAGACGAACAGCCGGCTCTAGGCCTGCTAGCCGCCAGCCGCTAGCCGCCAGCCGCTATCTCTCCAATGTCTCTACCCGGGCTTGGCCTTCGTCTGCCTCCAGATTGGACCTTCCTTCCTCCGTTTGCTCTCTCCATTCTTCTGTAGACCAGTCATTAGCAGCTAGCAGCTAGCTGCTGCATCTCTGGTCCTCCGCTAATACTCCGCTCTTCAACTCAGGAATATTACCGGCCACTTTACTCCAAACTGCCTCGCTGAAATTAAATCCCTCAGACTCCTGCGTCATCCTCGATATGTGCACAGAGCAGCCCGACTCAACTTTGTTTATTCCAACCATGCCACGCCCACAATACTGTCTGACCGGTGCTGCGCCGCATAGCTACGACGTCATCACAACAAATCACACGTGCACTTGCAACCTTTTTTTTTTTTCTCCTCCGTGCACTTGCAACCTGAGAGCTCTCCTCTGCATTCTTTCATAACGCTGCAACCTTCATGTTACAAAATGCACGTTCGCTCAACAATAAAGCACTGCTCATCCTGGATTTTATATTGTTTTGATATATTTTTTAAAGTTTATATTTTGAGAAATAAATATGTTGAATTGAAAAGATTAGATTTTATTATTATTAAACAAATTAACATTTATTACCACATAAACAAACGCAAAAGTACCGAAAATTGGTACCGTTGAGTACCGGTACCGATTCCCAGGTACCGGGTATCGGTACCGTATCGGTTCAAATGTGAAAGGTACCCATCCCTATGTGTGTGTGTGTGTGTGTGTGTGTGTGTGTGTGTGTGTGTGTGTGTGTGTGGTGGAAGAGGGACTGCATCGACTTGTGATGATACATGAGAAAAAGAAGCAGAAAGGAGGAGGGAGAGTCGGAGCGGAGCTTGACTCCAGTTCATTGGACGCTGGACCTTTTCACCTTGAAGTTGAAGAAAACAAAAGAAAAACTAGCATAAACAACTGCAAAACAACACTCGGATGGCGATCCATGTGCTTAATTTGGTAGAACTTTAATTTCCCCCCTTGTAAAGCAATAAGTACGGGACATCACAGCGTTGTCAATATAATATTGAAATGTATCCAGGGTGAAATTAGAGTGTGGAATTAATCAGTAACAAGCCAATATGCGGGTCCCTGATTCTATTTTCTGTGCATAAGGCAACATAAATCATTGTGAACCTCATTAAATGCCCAGCAAGCTCGAGGTAATTTCCCTGGGAGGGCGCTTGGCTCGTAGCCCCCGAAATCCACATGACAGTCTCTGGCCTCAGCAGGAGAGAGGGGGAGTCAGAAAGAGGCAGATATACACTCAAAAAAAGCAAACTGGGTGTCTGTTACCTTCTCCTTAGTCTAACATGTAGCTTCTACTAAATAAAATGATGTTTTGTGGTTAAAACATGTAGTTTTAGCATAAAATGCAACACTTTAAAATTTACTAGACTACTTTATGTTAAAACAACCTAATTAAATTGCTGAATATAATACTCTGTGTTTAAAAATGATTTATTTCCTGAATAATTACTATTATGTTCATTTTCATATGATAAAGGTAATCTTTTAGGCTAAACCACTTCAACCTAACTTTGTTTTGTTGGCTCAGCACAATTAATTCATGTACTTCACTATTTTAAAAAGTAGTTGTAACTACCCTATTAAATAAAGTAACTCTTAATAATGTCATACACGTTTAAATGGCCCAAGAAAATTATGTTAGTATGTTACAACTAGAAAATTTCCTCTGGGGAAATTTTGAAAGGGCCACGGGGGCTACTGCCGGTGTGTGTACACTATGATGAGATTCTTCAGAGATTTATAACTATGCCCTTTAACCTCAAAATGTGTGTGTGTGTGTGTGTGTGTGTGTGTGTTTGTGTGTGTGTGTGTAGCGAAAATCACATGAAGTTACCTGTGTGTGTGTGTGTGTGTGTGCGTGCATGTGTGTTTGAAGCATGTGCATGTGTGAGGAGTGTGAGCGCTTACGCGCATGTATGTGTGTGTGTATCTGTAACTGTCAATCACATCAAAGATCAAAGCAATCAACAGAAATAACTGACACCTGTGACAGTGACAGCAGCCAGAGGTGGATTTCTGGCCTCGAACAGAAAGCATTTTTGGCAAAACCATAATACCTATCATTGATCCGACTTCACTTTGAGCGTCCTGAGTTCTTCCTGAACATCTACATATGTTTTTTTTTAAGAAAAATGAAAAATTAGCTTTGTTAGAGCGATCTAAAAAAACTTTAAAATCTCACTTTTTCCGAAATCTTCCTGCGTTTTTAATATGGGAGCCAATGAGGCTGTTGGTGGTGTTGGTGGATCATCTGTGCGTCCTACGCCCAAACTATAACTCTGACAGCTTTACCAGAGGATTGTGAGGGAGAAGACTAATTTTCCTACGTTTCTATGTATAAATTATTTCTGTAGAGTGGAATTTGCGGCCTGGAGCGCAGTTTTCAAATGTATTTTTTGACAGTTTTATCTCTCCCTCTACACTCTGAGCGATGACATCACACACTCTGACACGAACATTCCGTGCAATACACACCCATTATAATCTCAGAATTTCTCCAAAAATGATCATGGTCATTGAACAGGGATTGATAAAAAACTATATGACCTATCGAAACGTGGATTAATACACCGATACACAAGACTTGTGTCTACTGTTTAAAGTTTAAATGGAGTCTCTAGGTGAAATTATGCCGGAGAAGTAGACGTCTGAAAATCTTCAATTGAATGTTCTTCAAAAAAATGTTCTTTTTTGCTCATTTTCTTTCGGCTGTCCCATTCATTTCAATGCAAAATTTTGGGCAGTTTTTCTCGACTTACGTCGCGTAAAATTCATATTCTGTAGAGAAAAGTAATAGCACAGTATTAACAGTAATGCAAATACATCATGTTGACCCGACATATTTACATTTTGTTCACTCAAAAAAACTGTTTCTCACTAAATTAAAGCATTTTATTTAGGTGGAAATTATTTCCATAATTTTATTTCGTTCTGGGAACAAGTTATTTTTTTTGAGTGTAGACAGAATCAGATAGAGACGGAGCGAGGGGAAAGATGGATGGCTGGGTGTTGAATGATGAGCTCTCCTCTATCTCTCTGGTCCTGTAGTGATCCACTCTGCTCCAGACTCATCTTATATAATAAGCACTTCAAGCGTGCACTCACACTGTCAGCATATTTCACACAGTGCTGTGCTTTATTACTGTGTTTTTTAGCATATCTTGATATCACACTGTTCAGATTCTCTGTCTGTGTGGATGTTATTGCCGCATTCGCAAAATTGGAAGAACAGGAAAACCTCCTGTCTGTCATTCAGACTGGGGAGCTGTCATGCATTATTCAAGGCGGTTGCACCCTTTTTAGCCTTGTGGTAGCACAAGTAATACGCTACATTAGCACAGTCTGGGTTTCAAAGAACTGAATGGTTAATTATGTTAGATTTGGCAGGAAAGGCTCTGCTCTTTGCAGGAGCACTCGGAGGTGAAGACCAATAATCTCCTTTTAGTGCGAGACGCTGCAGGCAAGAAAAATGTTTTAATCCAATGGTCAATTTTGAGTTTTTTTGGGGCTATTTTGTTCAGCCGAATGTCAATATGGGTCATAATAAAGTGCTGTTCAAGCAACATATGGGGCTGTGCTTCCAGGGAGGACAGTTTACACAATAATTAGAATATTGACTTATCAAGCTCTGTTGGGTGATCTGAACTCTGTAAGTTCAGATCACCCAAAAAAGAAACAAAATGACCAAAAAAAGGAAACAAAATGACCAAAAAAGACACAAATTGACCACAAAATGACAAAAAAAAGACACAAAATGACCTAAAAAGAAACAAAATGACCAAAAAAAGGAAACAAAATGACCAAAAAAGACACAAATTGACCACAAAATGACCAAAAAAAGACACAAAATGACCAAAAAAAGAAACAAAATGACATAAAAAAGGAAACAAAATGACCAAAAAAAGACACAAAATGACCAAAAAAGAAACAAAATGACAAAAAAAAGGAAACAAAATGACCAAAAAAGACACAAATTGACCACAAAATGACCAAAAAAAGACACAAAATGACCAAAAAAAGAAACAAAATGACCAAAAAAGTGGGGCTTCACAGTGATATCTAGTATTTAAAGATGCTACCCTATTCACCTGTATTTCACAGTGCATATTTATGAAGCCTGTTTTCTCTTTTCTTTTTCATACTCGGAACCATAAATCTCCACTTCAGCAGCACTTACATGCACAGAATTTTCCAGCTTTATTCTCATTTATATTCTGAAGGTTTTAAAGAGCATGGAAAATTCTCTTTAGTGTCTTCTGAATAATGGAGGGATAAAAAGAGAAAGGGAAAAACCTTTGACTCTAGTATGTCAATAAAATGACATTTCTGAATTTTGAACCTGGCTTTATGTCAAGATAGCACCTCATTTGCATCCTGAAATATAAAAGTCCTGAAAACTTTATTTTAGTAACAAGTTTATTTATCCAAATAGAGGGGATGTCTCAAATTTGCACATTGAAGCTGAGCTGCTGGTCTATATTTTAGTCTTTTATCAACTTGCAGTCACAATACTCAGGTTTATAATTTATACAAAAAGCAAAATCCTGATAATGAAAAAATGAGAAATATGTCAGAAGAGGTCAAGAAGCCTCAGGATTATGTAACAGACCACTCCTCAACTAAAAAAAAACATTACAGTTACTATTTGTCATCATTGTATTGTATTTATTATGTTGTTGTAATAATATTTTATTCATTATTATGTCATTGTTTATAAGTTGCAATTGAAAATAATGTAACCAAGCCTAACATGCCATGAAAACAATATACAAAGAAAAACAAAAAGAAAAGAAAACATCATGTTTTATGTCAATGGTGACAATACTGCTTTGTCGTGATAAAAAACATGTCTAAAGGTAAAGACTCAAGTGGGATACACTGTAAAAAATAATCTGTTTAATTTACGGTAAAATACCGGCAGCTGTGGTTGCCAGAATATCCCCGTAAAAAATACAGTGAGTGGGTTTTCTACTGTGAAAAAAAAAAAAAAAAATGGACCTGCACTTATACACTGTAAAAAAATGTTGTAGAAATAACAGTAAAACACTGTCAATACATCAGAAATAGGGCGTAAAATTAAAAATTCTATATCACCATATTAGACTCTTTTAATTACCGTAAATCAAAGAATAGCACAAAACTTTTACTTTTTTCTGACATAAACTGGAAGAAACACACAGTTTTGCTGTAAAAATATTATTATATTTTCATGCAACATTTATGGAGAAATACCATGATGTGTGAATTAATGACACAATAACCCTAAAAATAACGAATAATCTCGTTATTTTTAGAGTAATGGTGTCATTTTGACATTTTGGTATCTCTCCATTCATTTTACATGAAACTGTGTGTTTCCTAATTTATGACAGTAAAAGTTAAAGTTTTGTGCTTTTCTTAGATTTACGGTTATTAAAAGTGTCTACTACGATGATATACAATTTTTAATTTTACGCCCTATTTCTGATGTCATTTGACAGTTTTTTACTGTAATTTCTACCAACATTTTTTACAGTGTACACTGAAAAAAATCTGTTTAATTTACAGTAAAATACCAGCAGCTGTGGTTGCCAGAACGTCACCGTAAAAATTACAGTGAATGGATTTTCTATTCTGAATTTAAATCAGCAAAAACTGTAATTTAGACTGAATAATCCTGTTATTTTTAGGGTTATTGTGTCATTAAGTCACACATCATGGTATTTCTCCATAAATTTTGCATGAAAATATTATAATATTTTTACAGCAAAACTGTGTGTTTCTTCCAGTTTATGTCAGGAAAAAGTAAAAGTTTTGTGCTATTCTTTGATTTACGGTAATTTAAAGTGTCTACTATGGTGATATAGAATTTTTAATTTTACGCCCCATTTCTGATGTATTGACAGTGTTTTACTGTAATTCCTACAAAAAATGTTTACAGTGTAGTTTAATGGTGATATCCATTGTACTGGAAGTTGTTGTGCAGGATGTGAGAGCGAGCAATAAATGGATTTTGTGGCCAAACTGTGACTGAAGGCAGGGCCTCAGGGGAATCAGTTGCCTTGTGGGAAAATCTCCCAGAGATAAAAGTAAAGAGAAAAACATTGTTCTAAACCAAGAAAAAAAGGGCCAAAAACATGCATTTATTGAAACAAAATGAACTGATGGCGTGCAAGTATTTGTGCAGTTTCACCAAATACAGGCTGTACTGCTGCTTACTTGTGTGACATGCAAAAAGCTTTTGAACAAATCTATAATCCTGTTTTTCATTACTGTGTAAATCTTGGTTTGAGCTCTACTGTTTTTAATCTAGAATATTTTATTTCCCAGCCTAAATCCTATTTCCCTGCTCTGCAGCTGTAATGTGACATTTGTCTCTTGGATGTGCTTGAATGACAAGCAATTCAGTAATAAACAAGTTTTTCTGCCAGTTTTCTGTCTTTGAAATCAACCATTTTTATTAATTTGCTGCACAGTTAAAATGTTGTGGTTAGGATTTCACCCGGAGGAGCTGAAGCAGTCAGAAAATTACAACAATAACAACTCTCAGCGATGTGATCCTCTCTGTTAATCGCAAAAAGCTGGTGCCAAAAAAATGCTTTATAATACAGTTTGCCAAAGATCTCACCACAATATAAAAAAAATGCCTTTGGGAATCATTTGAATTGGACTTTTCATGTTTTAATCAGCCAAGCAAGACCCCACTGTTCCTGTGATTCACCAAGAAGCTGCAGCCAGAAACACAGGTCAGTGTTTGCCCACAGAGCAAGAGGCCAGCTTTCATTCCAGCACATTATTACTTCAAAATAATGAATTATCCCTCCATTATTAATCCACATGTACACTTTTTTTCAACCCGTTTTCTTGTGCATCAGAGTACTCAAGTGATGAATCTTTTCACATCTCATGTATGATGATTAGTCTGCATGAAACCATACTAGAAGATGGCTATAATGCAGGGGTGTCAAACTCAAATACACAATGGGCCAAAATTTAAAACTTGGACAAAGTCGCGGGCCAACATTGATATTTATTGAAAAAATTGACCTAAACAAGTTCAAACGAAATGGAACAAGCAAAGCTTGATATAACTTAATATTGCAAACATGCAAAATCGAATATCAAATAAAACAAACAAACACATCAATGGCATTCATTTCTTAAATAAAATTTAAATAAAAATCGTATGTCCCTTTATTTTATATGCGGCCTTCTTTAAATTTAAATTTAACAGTAATCTTTTTCCACAGGCTAAAAATAAATGTGAGAATAAAATAACAATAATAAACCAAATGACTAATAATAATATCCTTCAATGAATGTGCAGCCATTCAAGCCTTGGACTAGCAAGAAAAAGTGCATAAAGACAACTTTAATTGTTGCTCAGTTTGCTCCACACTGATCTACTGTGTTCAAGCCAAAACACCAGCAGAGCATTCTGGGATTTGTAGTATTATTTGCGCTGTATAATACCGGCGGGCCAGCTCTGGTTGTCATTTGGTATTTCCTCACGGGCCAAATATAATTATACTGCGGGCCAAATTTGGCCCGCGGGCCAGAGTTTGACACCTCTGATGTAATGACTCATTGAATTTCAAAGCAATTTCAGTTTCGTTGAGCACTCATCAAAAAGTTAACCCTTTATCAGGCAAAGAACCATATTTGGTAACTTGAGCTTCAGTAAATCATACAAGATTCAAGCTTTCTTTTATTGTCATTGTATAAAAAAAGTATACAACTAAATTTACGTGTGCTTCTCATATATAAATTGCTTTTAAAAAAGACATTCAGACATTACGCATATGTAATATGTAGTCTAAAAAGATAATAAATAGTTTAAAGGTAAAAGATAAAGTGCTGATGGATGCAAATTATGTGTTATTGTCTATTTAGGGTTGCTGTGGGAAAGAGACTATAATAAATATAAAAATAATAAAGACTGAATTGACCTTGATTTGCAATATAAAAATGAAACATTTTGCAAAAAGTCTTGTAATATCCTCCAATAACACTTCAGGGTTGACATTTTCCATTTCCAGTGCTATAAAGGGTTAATATCCCATTCTTCAACTGATGCACCGCCAAAGTTATATAAGTATATTCTGTGAGAGAAGTCCTATGTTGTGTTAACCTCCACAATGGGCTCTAGAGATCTGAAAAGAGGACTTGACATTCCAAAAGACAATACATCCAATTCCCCATATTTCTCTCTTTTCTTCCTTTTCTTTTGTTAACATCAGCGTCTGTAAAAAGACTCACTAAGACACTCAAGGTGAAGCCATCCTCCACAGTCATCCTGCAGAAATGTCCATCGTTTAGTATTTGGTTTAACACTCGTTTGCTTTCTTTCAGAGCAATAATAATGCTGATCTTGTTAAATATTAGGCTATACACTGCAAAAAAGCCAACTTGTATTTTTTGGCCTAAAACAGTGATTTAAGTTGGTAAAATGTGGAAATATAAATTATTGACATTTAGGGCAATAATGTAAGTTAGCACAACAAAGGAAGCCAGTTGTCTGCTCAAAAACAAGTTGGTGAGTTGTTGTTACTTATATCTTTAAGTTGGGGTTCACAACAAGGGACAATAGTTCTGATAACTCTTATTTCTTTGTTGGGAAATGCAGGAAAGCGGTGGAATTTGGTCATTACCGAAAGCTAGCGGCTAACTGATGCTAGCGGCTAACTGACGCTAGCGGCTAACTGACTCTTTGAATGTCTTGAAAAAGACACAAAGTTTGGAATTTGCAAGTATTTCAATGAGTGTCCTATTAAGGGTTAAAGTGGAGAATCCGGGAGAAAAAAGTTGCTTTTTTCACGTAAATCTGCGACTTTTTTCGCGCAAATATTACTTTTTTCTCGAAATATTACCTGAAGTTTCCAAATATAGTTCTTTGCCTGATAAAGGGTTAAGAAGAGACTGAAGACCTAGCGGCTAACTGATGCTAGCTGCTAACTGATGCTAGCGGCGCTGCTTGTTACAGCTACAAGAGTAGCCATTAGCATATCAATGCTAACTCAACATTGTGGTCACAACATTAGCTGACATTTCATAGCGGTGTTACAATCGTGCCAATTCAGCACATTGCAGAAGTTAGCAGAAGTAAGGATTAAAAGTTATTACAATGTAAAATTATAAGTTAGTACAACTTACAGTTGAGTTGACAAAAATCTGAATTCAGAGTTGAGCAAACTCAAAAACAAAACTTAAAATATTTAGTTTAATTGTCCAACTTAAAATTTTATCGAAGTTTGTTGCCTTGAAATTTTGAGTTCACCCAACTTCTTTTTTTTTTTGCAGTGTATAGCCTCGTGCTTAGCATAAAGACGGGAAACCAGCACATCACAAGCTAACTCGTTTACACATTATGTCTAATTTGTACAAGAAAAAGTGAAGTGTTAAAACCACAATTTGCAGCTTTTAAAGGGTGTTATGTGCCGGACTATTTCCAGGAGCAGCAACTTTTTAGAGGCTGCTCTGGTTGCCATGGTTGGAGGCAACGAGTGTAACTCTGTTTGTAGTCTCTGCTGAATGAAGGGACCTTCAGGTGTAGGATTTAAATACAGCAGCAGACTGGTGAACTTATTTCTCTCTGGCAGAAACAGGGATGGTTGGTAAGTTTTGTGTGCATAATTTTGTATCAACAGGGTTTAACTTTTAAAAAGCTTCTTGTGTGAAAGCCACAACTCAGTGGAACGTCGTGATGCCACGAAGAACTACAGCCCCTGTGTCAAATTAAGAATAAAATGATCAATTTATAACAATGAACAATGGAACAATTCTAACCTTTTTTTTTCTTCAAACAATATTTTATTGTACACAAAAGAAACCCAGAATGTGAACATTGTATAATAGCTTAACTCTATGGAGTCTTATAGTCTATTTTGTCCATTTTTTAATCCTTTTCATGTCTTTGTAAGTCATTTTGTCTTTTTTGGTCATTTGTGTCTTTTTTGTGTCTTATTTTGGTAATTTTGTGTCTGTTGTGTCTTTTTTAGTTATTTTGTGTCTTTTTTGGTCATTTGTGTCTTTATGTGTCTTTTTTTGGTAATTTTGTGTCGGGTGTGTCTTTTTTAGTTATTTTGTGTCTTTTTTTGGTCATTTTGTGTCTTTTTTTGTCATTTTTATATCTTCTGTGGGTTTTTTGGGGGGTTATTCTGTCTTCTCATTTTGTGTCTTTTTTGGTCATTTTTTGTCTTTTTCAAGACATTCAAAGATTTTGAATGCTTAAATATCATCTTTGCCATTTTTTCATGTGCTAATGTGCCCCTCTGATTAAACACTGGCCCCCACAGTTAAATTGGTCTAGAACCTCCACTGACTACAGCTCAATTTGTAGCTTTAAACTGAAGCAACTTTGTGTAAACCACTTTAAATTTCATAAATCTACGCATGTTTTTCTTGTAGATTTGCCACTTTATTCTCATAAACTTTTTTCTCAAAATATTATTTTCGTATGGTTTTGTTTTACACATTCTGGCAGTATGTAATATCCTCCAATATTCTCTATGGTTGAAATTTGGAATTTGCAAGTATTTCAATGAGTGTCCTATTAAGGGTTAAAGTGGTGAATCTTGGAGAAAAAAGTTGCTTTTTTTCCACTTTTCTCTTGTAAATCTGCGACTTTTTTCGAGCAGATTCACCACTTTAAATCTCTTAAATCTGCAACTTTTTTTCTTGTAGATTTGCCACTTTAATCCAGTAAATTTGCAACTTTTTTCTCGAAATATTAACTGAAGTTACCAAATATAGTTCTTGTCCTGATAAAGGGTTAATTTCACTTCTTTATGAACCCTTTCGACTGGAAATATGGCTGACAAATGACAATCTTAAAACAAGTCACATGCTATACGTCACAGAGTTTTGTGTCACATTCTGACACTTTTGTAATTAAAATCCCTAAAATGCAGAGGAACTACTTTGTATGAGTGTTATGACATGTTTTTTCACAAAACACTTAAAATGTCAGTTAAATTAAGTGTTTCTTTAATTGATTCTGTGCCATCAATCATTTCATGTAGGACTAGATGTCACTTTCAATTTCCTAGAGCTGGATATGTGACGTCGGAGCACACTCGTCAACTCTAAATTGGTTTGTTGTGACTGACAAGCCGTATTGACCAACCGCAGAAAGACCGAGATGCTGGAGGAACGACTTCCAAATGATCACACACTGTAAAAAATATTCTGTTTAATTTACGGTAAAATACCGGCAGCTGTGGTTGCCAGAACTTTACCGTAAAAAATACAGTGAGTGGGTTTTCTACTGTAAATTTAAATGTAAATATCAGCAAAATCTGTCATTTAG